>NW_008681278.1:4248-4929 GCF_000695815.1 Acanthisitta chloris | reverse complement strand
TCGCAGATGGCAGAGCTTGGGAGTGGAGCTGCCCTGGCCCCGCTCCTCAGGCTGGGGGAGAGGAGCTCTGCATAGAGAACTTGGAGAACTTTAATTGCGGCATCTGTACCGAGGCTTGTGCTGGTCTTGAAGGTTTAAATTAGACTGGCTTCTAATTACAGAAGTTAAAAAGAAATGTAATGTCTTTTAAAGCAGTACAAGCCTACCTTGGGCTTCAGCTGGTGTTTCCCCACCTAGACAGGGTGTGTGGGCACCCAGAGCTGTGTGTGGGTGGTGGCTGGAATCAGCTGGGGTGGCAGCTCAGGAGGACACCAGGGCTGCATTAGTGGCTTGAATCACGTTCTGCAGTTTGGTGGGGCCGGTTTTACCCCCCTCTGCCATGGACACTCTTTGCTGAAGCAGTGGAGGACAGGGTGAGTGGGAAGGTGCAGGTGCTCCGTCTCCGAAAAAAAGCTTAAAATGTGACCTAAGCACCATGTCTGTGGTTAAACAGGACTGGCTTTGGAGCCACGCAGGTCCCTCGCTGTGCAGAGCTCCTGCACCCCTCCCCTTCCCACCTTGGCGTGGGAATGCCGCCCGGCTCGCTGATGGCTGTGGGGGGAGGTGAAGATGTTTCTGTTTGGGCAGAGGTTTGAAATCCCGTTCCAAACGCGCCAGCCCCGATGGGTTCTGCCGTGGCTG
>NW_008681278.1:0-4179 GCF_000695815.1 Acanthisitta chloris | reverse complement strand
TGCTGGGGCTCGTCGGGCAGCCCGAGACATCTGCGCCGTCTGATCCCCGCGAGTCCTCGGGCTCCTTCCCGGAGCCGAGCTGGCAGCAGGGTGGAGGCTGCGGAATGCTCGGTGTTTTCCCAATATCCCACGCCTGGGTGATCACACCTGGGAGGGGGAGCAGCAGTGCCCTCCGGGGGGGCTGCCCCGGTACCGGTGGGGGCACAGACCCCGTGGAGTGGTGCACTGGGGTCCTGCGTGGATTTGGGGGTGGGTGGCTGGATGAAACCCGTGTGTGACCTCAGTGGGGGAGAGACCTTTGGCTGCTGGCAGGAGCTGCTGTAATCGCGGTGACGCGCGGGCAGAGCCCTGGTGACAAATCATTAACTTGCTCCGACAGGCCGGTGCTGACGGCTCTTGGTGATAATTTCATGTGAAGCGTCTGAACTTTGCAGCTGTAATGCAACTGGATGGAGAAATTAAGCTGGAGCTCAGCACCTCCACGTCCCTCCCCTTGCCCCGGCTCCTCTGACAGCTCTGGGTGGGAAAAACCATGTCCTGGACGCTATGGCTGGAGCTGGGAGCAGCCTGCAAGCCCCAGAGCCTGCAATTATCCTGTTCTTAGGGAACAACTTGTTCTTTGTGTTCTTTGAAACAAAATAACGATTTTAATTTTTTTATCCAGATGGAGTTGTTGTGATTAATTGCACCGTGCCAGCTCTGCCTTCCATGGACAAGTGGCAAATTCCCATCTTTCCCAGCTGTGATTCTAATGAGATCAGCAAACTTTAAGGGAGGAGGGGATGTGCCTGCGTGGGTTGTCCCAATCCTGGTACCTCCGTGGATGGTGTCTGTGCCAGCAGCTGGGGATGTGGGGAGGGGAGATGCACTGCCAGTGATGGGTGTTTGACAGGTGAATGTCCCTGGGAAATCCTTCCCTGGGCTGGGGGCCCTGCCCTGGGGTTGGGGTCCTGCCCTGGGCCTTGCCCTGTGTGGGCAGAGCCAGCCTGGCACGGGGGGTGGGTGTCATGCCCAGCGCTGTGCGTGCGCTCACAGCAGGAGAGCACTTGATGGATAATACCGTGTCGTTTTGTGATGTGAAGTGCCAAAACATCACAGCCTGGGCTTGGCGTGTGCTGGAGCTGTCAGGAGCTGTTAATTCAGGTGCAGGCGAGGCATTTCAGGGACGTGCTCTGGGTTGATGGAGAGCATCAGCTGAGCGCAGCGGGTCGTGGCAGAGCTGCCACGTGCTGGGCTGCTGTGCTGACAGAGCCTGGTCTTGCACTGGGGGGATGCAGCACCCTGATAACAGGAACGGGGGCTTTGCATGGGGCATTCAGCAGCTCAAATGTAACCTCCATAGGAGCAGCTGAAAAAGAAAAAGGATTTAGAGACCCTTCCAGAGAGGGAGCCCGGGTCTGAAGCTCCTGCACCCCACTGCCCTTCCTAAGTGCCCTGAGGTTGTGGGAGCTGGTGGGACAGCCAGGAGCTGCTCTGGACCTGGGAGCATCCGTGAACAAAGGCCATGGGCTCCTTTGTGTGCAGGGCCAGGCCAGCGCGTTTCGCCTGCTCTAACGAGAGGCTGATCCCCCACCGCCGTCTCCTCCTCATTAAATTTCAAGCTGCTCTCATTCCCCTTTGAATTCTTCCACTCATCTTCCCTGTAAAGCCCCATTGAAAGGGCTCCTGGTGCCGAGATCTGACTCGAACGCTTCCCATTGATGCTGGTGAGGCCTTGACGAGCTCCTTTCTCTGCCTGCTCCCGCTGTGTGTTCCCGAGGATCCTCTTCAAAACCGCTGAAGCTTTTGTACAGTGTCTGCGGGAGCTTCGTTAGCACTGCCCCAGCTTTGGCAGCCCTCAGGGTCACTTCTGGACACCTCTGGGCAGGGGATGTGGGTGTTGAGGGACCTCGGGATGCAGTTCTTGGAGGTGCACTGCACCCTGGATGCCCTTGCCCATGGGAAGACTTTGTGCTCTAGCTGCTGAGGCTGTCAGAGCGGGTGGTAGCTAATCCACCCTGGCTGCTCCAGGAAGGAAGGGACCGGAGATCGCTTGTGTGCAGCATAAGTGCTTCTAAAATAGAGTCTTTTCTTGTGCTGCATTTATTGAATTGCCATAACTGCCTCTTCCCTTTCCTTAAAAGCCTCAGTGACTGTAATTGCAGCGCCTTGCATGCTCCCACCATCAAGCTCAGCCCCTCAGATGCCGCAGCTGCGCAAAGGAGCCCTCCCAGAGCTGCTGCCCTCCACTCCAGGAGGGTGTGTGAGGATGGGCTCTGCAGAGCAGCCCCCACAGCATCCACCCTGCTCCATGCCAGGGTGAGGGCAGGCTGGAGCTGCAAGTGACCCACTGACCCCAGGGCCTGGCACCTGCTCCTGCTCGGTCCCTGCCTGGGGCGTGGGCTGTGGGGGTGCTCTGTGCCCCCCACCTGCTCCCTCTGGGGCGACCCCACACTGGGGGTCATGGCTGTTCACTCTAGGGACTGCCACTCCCCGAGAAGCCCCTGAGCAGTGGGTATTGCTGCACGGAGCAGCACTTGTGGCTTCCCTGCTGCTGTTGTGGACAGATCAAGGCTACATCTGCCGGCTGTGTCCTGCCTGAAGAGGCCAAAGTCTTCTCCAGCAGCCGGAGGGAAGGGCAGGTCAGGCCTGGGGCTGTGTGTTTGCCAGAGACTTCCTCCACAGACGGTGTCCCGGGGGGCCAGTGCTGCTTGGCCGCTGATCAAATGGCTCTGGGGGCGGATGAGCTGCTGGCCGGTGCCCGACAGCCGCGGGAGCTTCCTCTGCCTGCGGGAAGTGGTGGGAGAGTCCTGGCTGTGCCCTGCGTGGGTGGCTGAATCCCCTGTCTGCCCCACATCTCATGGTTGAAGCCCCCCACGTGGCTCAGCTCCTTCCTCAACGTGGTACTGTTCCCTCTGAGGGGTCCCCTCACATCTACCTTAATGTTTCCTGAGGGATGTGTCACTGTTCCCAGGACCGAGTCCTGTTTCCCTGTGCAGAGAGGGTGCTCAGCTGGGGCTTGGTGGTAACTCTCTGCCCTCCCTGTTCTCCCCTTCCCACTCTGGGCAATGTCAGCCTGGTAGAGAGAGAGGGAAGGGCGATCATCCTGGCCATAGGCCTGATGTTGGGGGCTGCAGCTCATCCAGACATCTCCCCTGCTGATGGCTGATCCCTCCAGGGTGAGTATTTTCACATGTGCCCCAAATACCTCCTGCTTCTCCCTCCTGCATGAGCTGCTGCCCTCCCCTTCGCTGCTGGTGGGGGTCCCCTGCAGCCCTTCCCGAAAAGCATTGCCAGGGAATGGCTGTTGCTGAAGGTGAACCCAGGTGTAACAGCATCCCAGTGCCTCTTGCTCTGATCCTGCCGAGGCGGAGGGAGGACACCTGAGGACAGAGCCAGGATGGGGAGAAGCTTGTGTCAGCGTCTTCCCCTCACTGAGTGATGAGCAGGGGATGCTTGACACAGGGTTCAGAAAAATGTCACTGCTCACCACAGGATCATCTGACATTTGCTCTGCTGGCCCTGTCACCTCAGGTGCCACTGGTTTCACTGGCCCCAGTGACAATGAGCAAACCCCCAGGGCTGCTCAGGGGAAGGACAGGTGCTGTGTGTGGCTCCTGGCCCCCCTCTCCTGCTTGGAGCTCGTCTGGGGCCGATCGCCTCCGCTCGTGTCTGGGCTCAAGGAGCTGTGCTGAATCTTGCTGTCCCTGGGTGCCACCGTGCAGACGGAGGGGGTGGCTCATGCATAATGCAGGGCTCTGTACGGTGCCTCAGCCCAACTCCTGGAGGTTTGGAAAATTAAGTGCCTGTCAGATGCCCATAAATTGTAGAGCAGACGTTACCGGTCAACAACAGTGCAGCAGCATCGGCCCCTGCCAGCTCTGGTGCGCTGCTGCCTGGGGTCCCTGCCCTGGCTGCAGTGGGTGTCTGGGGTCTCTATACCCCACTTTGGTGGGGGAGCTTTCTTGCCGCTTTTCCCCTGCCTGCCTTGTCCACGGAAGCTTTCCAGTGTTGGCCTGGGTGTGCTGGGGCGCTGCTGCCAGGGCTCTGCATGCCAACTGGGATGGGCAGCGGCTCACCCAGCTTCTGTACCGTGTCGATATGCCCTGCCAGTGCCACAGGGTGCTCTCCTGCCCACCACGCTTCCCCAGATGTTATTATTGCTTCACGTGGGGTTCCTGACACAATTTGGAGGCTCTG
>NW_008681277.1:18894-35626 GCF_000695815.1 Acanthisitta chloris | reverse complement strand
TGCGGGCGGGAGGTTGTGGGTCGCCCTGTCCCGCAGGTGCCGTGCGGACTGGGAGCGCTGAGGGTGCCGCGTGTGTGTCTTTGGGTGTGGAGAGCCCAAAGGTGACGCCGAACTCGAAGTACAGTTCTGTCAGCTTTCCTCGGGCGCTAAGGGATTTGGGTCCCGCTCAGCCCTCTGAGAGGCGTTTTCAGGAGGCTGCTGGAGGCACTTGTCCCACCAGTGCTCCCCTCAAACGGGCTCTGGTGTGTTTGTGAGCCCGCGGGTCGGTCCTCTCTGTGGTGGGTGCAGGGGAGCTGTGACTGCTCAGGGTGCAGGGGGAGAAAAGTCTGTGTTCCCAGGGCACTGCCCACCTTGCAGCACCTTCCGCCTGAAAATAGGTCTACTTTGATGTTGCTGCTGCTGCTTGGTCTTTCTTTTCAGGCCGGTATCAGGGTTAGGCACGGAATGTTCTTTTCAGCAGTGTGACCTGTTACAGAGCTTGGTGCCTGGCTGGGCCTGGAGGGAAAACTAGCGATGGGCTCTGTTTATTTGTGAGAATACCTTGTCAGTCGCTTTTTTCCAAGGTATAACAACCAGAATACCTTGTTATCCTTTACTTTGTGACTGGTACATCCAAAAGGCTTGTTTCCTTTCCTGACATCTCCCTTGGAGGGGGGACATGAGATTCTCAGTCTCCTACAGGATTGTGTTAGATTAGATCGAGATTAGGAGCTACGCACTTTCAAAAAGGTGCTGTAATTCTTACAGGAGTGTGTGAGGTAACGTACTACTTTGTGGGTCCAGCAGTGTGAGTCTTGCTTCAGGCTTACACTGTGTTTGTACATCCCATGACATGTTTTGAAAGTCTGTCATGGAGCTATTAAGACAGGTGAGAACGAGGCTGGGACTGCTGATGCTGCTACACTGGGAGCCATGGTATTCCAAGAGTGTTTTTGGCTGTCTGCTGCCATAGAGTCTCTAAATTTCTCATGCTATTTCCAAGTTGGCTTGTTCTACTACAGGAGCTGGTTGAGAGGCAGGAAAGATCCTAGCAGGGCAATAAATAAAACAATAAGCTTCTGCCTTATTCAATGTTTGCATAATCCATGGAACAAGAAGAACTTAACATATGGGAGCTATATAGATGCTTCTTAACAGTGTTGTAGCCTGCAGATGCCAAGTCAGGGAAAGACAAAGGCAGGAGAGCCAGAAGAATACACTCTTTATAATTATATAAATATGAGAAGTGGTGAGGGAAAGCATTTCAGGCCATTTTTGTGGTGTGAAATACAAGTATTTGTGCTGTTTCTTTACTGCATAGCACTGCACACTCTCCAGGGTGCTCCAAGACTGTGGCTGCTATGAGCATGTTTGGCATTTCTTATCTAATGAAAAAGATATTCAGGTCAAAGTTGCTGCAAACCAACATTTCTGCCTTTTTTTTGGTAGGCTTTTGGACAGATCTTCTTGCTGCCAGTCTTAATGAGGTAAGAGTGGGGAGTTTTCTCCCCCTTCAAGTTTGTTTTTAGTTTGTTTGAGGTCCTTGAATTGCACATTGCTTATAGGTTATCTGAGGGAAGCTGCATAACTTGATTGGAGAGTGAGCAATATTATTCTGTAGGTGTTGTTTGCTAGCTTATTTTTTAACTACTCTCATTTGAATGCATCTCTGTCAGAAGAAATTAACCTTTTTCACACTCAGGCAAGTGCATAGAAGCTGAATTCACCAGCTTGCCTCTTTGCCTTTTGTTTGCCTTTGTGCCTCTTTGCCTTTGCTCTTTTGTTAAAGGGCAGTCTTTCTCTCAAAGCTTTCGGATGTGCAAATCTGCTGACTTTTGTCACCAAGTGATAATAGAATAGTAGTAGTGGGAAAATGAGTCCAGACATGAAGTTCAGAGGTTTCAGTATGTTCTTTGTAAAGATGTTCACTATTTTATATCAGCCTCTCCTCCTTCTCTCATATAATGTTTTTGTTCAGAAACTGTTTTCAAGTGTACATGGTACTAAGAGCCACTCAGGTAAGAGTCTGGAACCCCAGGCTCATGCTTGATTCCCATAGTTTGCCCATCATTTGATGGGTCATCTGTGCAGATTGCAGGGCACTGAGAGCTGTTACACCCCTGAAATTTGCTTGGGACATGGACTCTTTGGGTGAATCAAACCCAGGCAAGTGTCACTGCTGTTATGCAGCAGATCATTCTTGGACATTTGTGACAGGGTGGTCTTGATTTCCTTGTTCCAAGCTATGGACTTGTGCTGCAATCCCTGTTGTATCTGATTGCAAACAAACTGTGTTGAAGCAGGTGATGAAAAAGTCTGAAGAGGTGCTTGTTTTAAGAGGATTAGTGCTTGAGTGTATGGCTTATGCTACTCTCTCCTTCTATTTTCCTCTCCATTCCTGTCTTTATTGGTCTGCGTATGATATGTCTCATTAAAGTGAATAGAAAACTTTGATCATTTCTTTGCCAGCTTGGGTTTACAGAGGCTGGCTGGCCTGATGTCAAGAGGTAGGAGGCTTTGTTAAGCAAGCAGAATAGATTTGATGCTGCCTTTAGGAAAGGTTTAAGAGATTAGCTTGTAACTGTTGAAAGTGTTGCAACTCCCTGCTGTGAAAGCAGACTGCTGAGACAAAATGTTCTTGCATAAGGTTCCTTCTGAACAGTCTGAAAAATTAGTCATGGTAGAGACTGCAAACTCTAGCAGGGACTCTCTTTCAGGCTGAACAACTTCTCGCTTATGCGTTCACTTGACATTCATGAAGATCCCACGTTTACCCCTGAAGTTGCTGCAGAGTTTACAGAAGACAAGTCTGAGGGTAAAAGCACTTCAGATGTGATCAAGCAGCTGCTGGATGCAAGGTCAGTATGTGATGTGTAAGGCTGAAGTGGAAGAACACACATGTTGGCACTGTTATATTAGTAGGAAACTGTCACTGTCAGTGATTAAGGCTCAATGCTTTTTCCACGCCCAGCCACTTTACAAACCAAATAGTGCTGTCAATCATCTTTCCTTTTGTAACTTGCAAATCACCAGCAATGTGAAATTTCTACAAGCTTCAGGGAGTCTGCCTACTGGGGAGGGACCAAATTTCTGCCCTTGCCAGGGCTCTGGTTTCACTATTAGAGCAGATTCACTTGGTGGTTGGCTAGTCAGTGTACAGACACCTTTAAGTGAGTTTGCAGGTGTGCTGGTTTTTATCTGCTGGGGATCTCAAAGAGAGCACCAGGGTTGCTTGGAGGAGAAAAGGAACACAGCTTATAAAGAAAATAGTGCACAAGAAATTAGCTTTGTTAGTGATGAGAAATGGTCTATTTCTTACGTGCTAGAGCCATCGACTTAGTTTTCAAGCAGTTTGCTGATGTGTATCCTTGTGTGTGCTGCATAGTGCCTTTTCCTCCTCCTGCAGCACACACTGTATGTGCTGCTGGCTGTCTCTGAATCAAACTTGTTACAGAGATCCAGGGCGTAGGTTTACAAGCATGTGGTAGCTAATCTGTAATGTTGCAGGGGTGAGTAGCAAATGCAAACCTGGAATACATTTTGAACAATTTAATGGCTGCTGTATTTCAGTAGAAATAGGAAGCAACTAGAACATGCTGGCAAGACTTGTCCCTCATTTCTGTGACACCCTTGGTGTACCTGCTGTCTGGTATGTGTGCAAGGAGTCTGACAGTGTGAGCTGCAATGCATGGGTTAGCAGTCCAAGTGGTTTGTTGTGAGTGAGTGGTGCCCAAAGCTGCACTGGACAGTGATGCTGAAGTCTACAGGTCTAAACACATGTGATTTTGAATGGTTCACGGTTGCCCCTTTAATCCTTTCCTTGCAGGCCTGATTCTGCTGGGAATGGATTTAGCTTCAAAGGCATCAAAGACTATCTGGAGTGCTACCGGTAGGTGGAATTATGGTCTGAAAACCACATGTACTGCATGTTCCCCTGCTGTGGGCTGCTACTGTTTCATGAGCTCTCGGCCATCTCTTTGTTAGGATTGTCCTCGAGGTGCCAGTGTTTAGCATCCCTCCCTGTAGTTCTTCCCCTTTAACAGAATAACAAAGGAAAGTCAGCTGGGAGAGCTGGCACAACTTTACAAGCCCTGCAAGGATATTTAAATGCTGTTTTCTTTGGCTTATTGTCAGTCTTTTCTGACAGATTTCTACATAACTTGTTTGCGCAAGCACCTGGGTAAGAAGTAGATGAAGGTTCATCTGGATTATGCGAGTTGCACATACTGTGGGTCTCTCATAAATCCCTGGAGCTCCTTTTGGTGCTCTGAGCATGACATCTGCTTTCACCCAGTACACATGTCCAGCTCGGAAGGAGCTGAAAGCACACCCCTGAGTCTGAGGTGGTGTGAGCTGTTGGCTGCTTGGTAATTCCTGGTTGCCTCTGGGACATGTGCCAGGTGTGGAGCACTCGGATAAATCTTCTTGCACTCCTGGCACTTGTTCCCTCAAGGGCCACCTCTGTCACCAGGCTGCAGCCTTGGAGTGAAAGGCTGACATTGCAGTCTGGTGTTACAGGTGCATCCTGACTGTGAAGCTTTTGTGTCAGCCAGAGATAGGTGTGTTTGTGGTGTAACACAGCCTTTTGCCAGGAGCAAGGGAAGGCCTGTTTGATAAAGGTGGGTTATGACAGTACTGTTGAGGTCCCCTCTCTGTAATGGGAGGCCTGTATTAAGGGGTCTGGCATCTTTGTCTTAGCTCACGATACTGGGAGTTTCATAGCTTCAAGCTTTCAGGAGCTTGAGGACTCCCTGTAAAGCTGTTAGCTATTCTCCCCTATTTATCTGGTGGTTCAGGAATATCCAGGTAACTCTTCTAGCTCTTGCCCCTACTGTAAGGGCTGGGGGCATGCTGTGTAGGCAGATTCTTCCCTTAAGGAAGGGAGTCTCCTGTCTTGATGATGTTAACTGTGTTGAAATCATCACCACTCACAGATTCTTACCTAGTTCTGTGACAGCTGCCATCTTGCTGCATGAGAGACAAACCCTGTGTGTGGGTGTGGTGGTGGTGATGGGGTCTTGTAACAAGGTCCCAACTTCTCCTGTCCTGTAGGAGTGGGAAGCTGACGCCGTTTCAGGTTGCCAAGAACATCATTGCCATGCTGGAGGACTGTGACAAATCCACACCCCCACTCAGAGCGATAGTGCAATGGGACCGGGAGCAAATAATGCTGGTAATGTCTGCCTCTGGTAGGAAAGGGGCCTCTGCCACCCCAAAAGCATCCATTGGAAGGGGCAGAGGCTCTTCTGCTGATACGTTGCACAGAAAACTAAGTACGTTTCTCCTTCCTCTTCATTTAGAGGACTACAAACAAGCTTGCTTTGCTTCCTGCAAAGAGAAGTAGTATTAAAGCAATCTGTTTCCTGCTGGATGTCTATGTTTGTAGTGGGACTTCTGTGCTTATGTGGCATAGATGCTTCCAAGCAGTAGTTTTTCCCACCAGCATATGGTGGAAGAAGAAAGAAACTTTGATAGTTTGGCTTAGTAACAGCCTAAGAAAGCCATTTTTGGTATCCATTCCAATACTGGTGATGACCTTCAGCTCAGCTAAATATATGTAACATATGCTTTTTTGTTTTTTCTGTGCAGATGGCTGAGGCCTCCACTACTCGTTACAGGAATAAATGTACCCTGTCTTGTCTGGATGGCATCCCAGTGTGTTTGAAAGAAGAGTTCAAAGTGGTGAGTTTCCTTGTCTAGCTGCCAGTTCATGCTGCAGGTGGTCAACCTGGACAACTCGCTGTGACAAGGTCTTAAGGCCAACTCCTCAGCAGAAGCCTGAGAATATGTTTTTAACAAGGGGTGGTATGTGGGTTTGCAGTGAGTAGGACTAACAAGTTTTGCAAGGTGAAGACAGATTTTGCATACAGCAGATGTGTTCCGTATCTTGTCCTGATCTTTTTAATCCGTGGGGAGTAGAGGATGGGTGTGGGAAAACAGTCTCACGATGAAACGAGAACGTATAAAAGCATCTGTAGGGGTGGGTGTAACTGTCTGTATTTCTCAGGCATTGACTTTGTTCCACTGGCAGAGCATCCCTCTCTTCTTACCTTAAAGTACATGTGCCAGAAATATGCAAGCTGCTTTGAAAATACCTACTGACGAGGATTTTTACCTGTGGCCTAAACCAGTTACCAATAAACACTCCTGTCAGTGCCATCAGGTTGTCATAAGCTCTGCAGAGACGTACCCAAAGGGCACAAGTCCTGTTCATGTACAGATTATTCTGTTGCTGCCTTGAAGCGAAGAGTACTTAGCATACCCTGAAAATAAGTCCATCTCATCTTTTGGCATTTGTCTGATCTTGGTGCCTTGTTCAAAGCACCGCAGATCTGAAATGCTGTAGCTCTGTCCATAGAAAAATGGAACATAGAGCTGTGTGTTGTGGGGCCAAGGTGATCTGCAGCCTCTGGGCATAGCAGTCGTGTTGCTGCAGAGAGCCAGACTTTTTCACCATCTACATGTTTCTGCTCTTCTGCATCACGGTATTAAGAGGACTCCCCTGCATGGAAGCAGGGTCAAATATTGCAGGGTTAAGTGTTCCTCCTGACAGAGACCAATGCAGAACAAGTTGAAGAGTGATGTTTCCTAGCCCTTACTTACCTCCATGGGTCCTAATGTCTGGGATCTGTTGTGGTGTTGAAGTGTGCATGTGGAGAATGCACATGTGGCTGCCTACCTTGTCAGGGTTTTGGAATGAATAATAAGGTGTCTTCTTGCTAAGGTACCTTACCGTCACCGAGTGGGAACAGTGTATCTTGGGACAAAGCCAGAAACAGAAGATGCTACTGTGGCCAAGAAGCTGCGAGAAGCTGGGGCTATCATTATTGGGGTCTCAAACATGCATGAACTAGGGACTGGAACAACTGGATGCAACCCTAATAGGTAAAAATCCCTTTACTCTCTCTTTCCCCAATCTAGAAATACCTAAAAAACTGTCCAGAACTGACAGAGAAGAGTACAAAAATAAAAGAAAGCATGTGAGAATAAAATTGATGGAAGCCCACTGTGCACAGAGAACCCTGGCGTGTGAAAACCCAGCATTGTAGATATGAGCATAAGAGTAGCTGTGGAAGCCTGAAGGCTCCTGAAACCAAAGGAAGGAGAGGATCCAAGTAGTGTCTGCTGAGTACGGGACTCTGTTTGTCACACCTTACAGGCCTGGAGGTGTGAATGTTTACAGGATGAGTGGTAGACAAAAACCATGTCAGAAAACAAACAGTCATGTAATGCTCAGCCACAGTAATGGCTGAAGGCTCAGAACAGTGAGAAAAAGTTCAGTCATCTCAGGCAAACACAGTCTTTTTATTTCCTTGCTAAAACAGATTCACTGGAATTTGCTTTACTGTTGTGAATTCTCCAGCTGCAGCTAAGCTGAGAAGTGCAATTCCAGAGCAGTGGTCCTCAGCCTTGAAAACCCATCTGTAGAGCCACACTTCGTGTATGTGCAGCTGGATGGAACTAGAGCTCCCCCTCAGCTGCAACAATGTGCCAGGGCATTTCCTCACTGTGTGAGGTTGGAAGGTCTCTTTGGTGTCTGAGGGCTGTGGTCAGACTGGAGACTTTGGAAGTTACTGCTCTGGGATAAAAGGCAGGGCTGGGGGTGCTGACTTGCTTGTCTGTGGGGATTGCTGGCCACCAACGATTCCACCTTTTGGAATTGCATAATGTACTGTGGCATGCAGTAATGGCACAGTGCCATTGCAGACAGAAGAGCTGGAGCAGCATCTAGTCTCTTGCTTTGGGGTCCATCTCTTTCAGATAGGCTGCTTACACTAACAAGACTCTGATGCAGAAGTCTGTTTTGCATCCTGTTTTCTAGGAACATGGCACTATCTGAGATTAAATGGTGTCTCTTCACTAAGTGATCAGAATTCCTGAGCTGTGTCTTTGGCTGTTTTCCTGTCCTGTACTGCATGCAGTCCTTTCCAGGAAAAGGTTAAACACTCTTTGTCTGCTTCAGGTACCACAAGATCCCTAGGAATCCCTACAAGCCTAACCACTTCACAGGTGGGAGCTCCAGTGGATCAGCAGCAGCTGTAGCAGCAGGTAGGTGGTCCTACACAGAGTTCAGGGGTGGTGGGAGGGAAGTTCTGAGCCAAAGTACCTCAGGCATTTAGTTTTTATGAGGGTGTTTAGAAGGTGGGGGGAACTCCTAGCTAAACAGAGAGCTCTGTGTGCTGTCTTGGCTACAATTGCTGGTAGAATGGACAGGGCAACACGGTGTCTCTCTGATCACGGGCCAATGTGTGGGTTTTTTTGTAGGTCTCTGCCCCGTGGCTATTGGCACAGATGGAGGAGGTTCTGTGAGGATTCCTGCGTCGTTCTGTGGTGTGGTGGGGCTGAAAGGTAGAGCCCTTTAATCACGGAGCTGGTGTGGGTGTCTTGTTTGCTGTTTCAGATAGAATGCCACAAACAAGTCTGTTAATTCCTGTCAAGTAAAGCTTCACCAGAAAAACTCTGGAGTATAACACCCCGAGAGTCACGTGGGTTGGACTGGCAGTGTGGAAGTATTCTCTGTACTGGCTATTGAACAGATGTTCAAAAAACTAACTTGCTTAAGTCAAATGCTAAACAAAGCATCCATGCTGCTTTTCCTTTCTACCCACTCACCTCTCTTCAATCTTCCTTCTTTGCTGGGAGATGTTCCAAACATAGTTGGGTACCTATTGAACTGGTGAAAAGCATATCCACCCATGATGGTTTGCCATCACCCCAGTTATATGGAGAGGCTGGTGCTGCTCAGATTTGTATCTGGTGAGTTAAACCTGGTAATAGGCTTGTATGAAACCAGGATGTAGCAGTTCCCTCTTATCTGTTCTACAAGCAGTAGCAATGCAGATTTTGCAGTAAGAATTAATATAATCAAGGAGAATGTTCAGAGGACATAATGCACAGTGCAGTGTGTAGCATGGTGAGGCAGGATTGTCATTTAGAAGAGATGCTGGGTTTTGGGAACGGTTTATCGTTCTGAGGTATCTAAGTTGCTTCATCTGAGACCAGATACTCAGCCATTAATCTCTTTCCATCCTTCACATGTGACCAGCTTGATTAATCTTGATTCACCTGAGGAAGATATTGATGATGATGATGACAAAAATGTAACTGGTCAGAAAGACAATACGAGTACTTGTAGAAGACAACTGGTGTTAAGCATGAGCTCTCATTGGGGAAGTGGTTGAGACCTTCCATGGGGTGGTCTCTCTTGCTGTTGATAATCCTGCTCCTCCATCCTCCATTCCATAAATGCTGCTCCTGCACATCTAAATCATATATTTCAAAATGGCCTTGCTTGTATTTCCCATCAACTAAACAATTTCTGAGGGGACAAACCAATTTCATTATTGAGTGCATCTGTTTCACTGATGAGACAGATCGTGGTCAGCAGAACAGGGTACTGAAGGATGAGTGACTTGGCTCTGAAACAGCAGACATAAAAGTGGGAGGGGTGTGTTTTTCACTGGGTGCATCAGAGCCATCTAGGTCAGACCTTCCCAGCCACTGTCGATATCTAGCTAACTGCCCATTTCTTGTTCTCTAGGTACGTTTGGGCGCATCAGTGGCCATGGCAGCTTGCCACTATCCTACTCCACAGTCAGTGTAGGTAAGAGGACTTGTGCTCCACTTTGGGGACCTTGCTGTGTGGTGTTCTCACAGGGAAGGCAATCTGTGTCTACAAAAGACCTTGGGAGGAAGGTGCTATTTACCTCTTGTCACATAACTGTTCTGTCTTTTACAGGCCCTATCTGTACCTCAGTGGCAGATGCAGCCATTGTTTACAGTATCCTTGCTGAGCCAGATCCACTCTATCCATATGGTAGGTGAGCCCTCTCCCTCCCTGAGTCCAGATGCTCTGCCTTCCTAAAGGCATCCTAGATAAAAGGAAGAACTCTTGTTTGTTCCCTGCAGGACTAAAACAGCCCAAAGCAACTCTACCTGATATGTGTGCTCCTGACCTGAAAGGCTTAAAACTGGGAGTGGACTGGACATTTTTTAAGGTGCCTGTTCTATCTCTCTGCTGCTTTGCAAAACGAGATTTTAAAAGAATCCAGTGCATTCACTGTTCTCTTGCCTGTCACCATTAGAGCTTCTCGTGTTTAGTCCTGTAGTTGGAAGATAATATAGCCTGTGTGAAAACATCAACATGGATAGATGTTTTTTTCCTAAGGCAGCCTTTTGAGTAAGGGTCTGTTGGAA
Organism: Acanthisitta chloris; assembly: GCF_000695815.1. Lineage (NCBI taxonomy): Eukaryota > Metazoa > Chordata > Aves > Passeriformes > Acanthisittidae > Acanthisitta > Acanthisitta chloris. The sequence goes on along the minus strand of NW_008681277.1, from coordinate 25,450 downwards.
GCATGAGGAAAGGCAATGACTGCAGTTGATGACAGTATGCTTCCTCCTACTGCTAATTCTATGGGAAGCTATGCTTCTGAACTGATTTCATAAGGCAGTTAGTTTAAAATCAAATGAGGAAAATAAGTGTATCTGCATGGTGGCAGTGCTGTAGCTACTGAGTGTTATTTCATCATTCCAATGTAGAAACTGGGCTTGCAAGCTAGTACTGCTTGGCAGTTGTAATGCAGTCCCACAAATGTGCTTGGGATTTCTTCCCTGGAGGTAAAAAAAGGCTCTTACTGGCTCTGCCACAGTGCAGAGGAGGAATATCCTCTCCTCTGGGAAAGATCACCTTTTAGTTCCTTAGGGGTGTCACCTGCAAGCTGTTCTCTTGGAGCAGGTGGCCTAAGGCCTTCCCAGGGGACTGTGTTTCACTACCAGTAGGGACAGGAACAAGGAAAGTGCCTTGTGAGGACTGAAGTCCTGGTGAGTGTGCTCACCAAGAAGAGAGAGGGCAGGTACTAAAGTCTCCTTAGTTCTTTTCTCTTATTCTTTAGGCATGTGATGCTGAAGTCCTGTCCATCTGTGAGAAAGGTAAGAGGAAAGTCTGTAAGTCTCTTCTTCTGCCTGATGTTGTGGTATCGCTTGGTGCTCCTCTTATGTATGCATTAAAAAGATCTCGCCTGAAGTCCTTAAAGGCAATTACTTAGAGATGTCTGGCTGGACAAACAGCAGTAGCTTTGTATTAGGGAAGCCCTCCAGACCTTTGAGGGTTAACAAGCTCAGCAGTTGTAGGCTTGTCAGGTTACAATGGAATAATGCAGTCCAGTGTGTTCAGCCTCTGTCTGCATAAAGACAGATCTGTGCTCAAGAATACTTACTCTGCAAGCTTTAATGGTAAAAGACTTGTAAGGGAAAGCCTTGTTTCACAACATAATGCTCAGTAGTAATACATTGTTAGGTCTCTGTGATGTATCCAGTGCTCTGGTATTTCCTTGAAATCAGCCAAATGGTGCCTTTAGGGTGGTTTTCTCAGAGTTCAGACTAAGCAAAATTGACGCTGGTGAGTACTTGGGGGTGGGGGAGAAAGACCCTACAATGCCTGGTATAGTAGTTGGCCTCCTGTGCATTGGAGCTGAGATAGTTCACAGTATTCAGGCTTTGCCTGGATTTTCTTCAGCCTCCTGATTTCCAAAGACATACACACTTCTGCATGTATAGAGTTTTCTTTGGAGAGGTGCCCCATAGACCAGTGAAATAGGCAAGCTTGGGTATTTATGAAGAAGTTGGGGTCAGAGAAAGAAGAGGATCCTTTTTAGACTGCAAAAGATTCACTTTCCTCGAAGTCGTGGTGTCCAGCCTTGTTAAAGTGCACCAGGATTTCGTGACCCTGTGCTGTTGACCTGGTCTCTTGAGTATCCCGAGTTCCTCTACCATTATGGTTCAGAAGAGGCTTTGAATGGAATCTCATGATGCTAAATAATCACTTCATGCTGACAGAATACCAGTCATGTGAAGTGCTCAGGAAGTATTGTCAGTCCATCTTTTACTCTTTGGCTTAACTGGTGGCCTAGAGGGAGGAGGTGAACTTGCCTGAAATACAGTAGGTTAGGAACCTGCCTGCAAGCCCCTACCCCTGCCCTGTTGGAATTCTGAGATCTAGTCAGGCTGAAAGCTTTCACCTATGAGAAGCAGCTGCAGCAGTATGTGTGCCACTTGGTGCACAAGATGCTTGCTGTGTAATGGCCTATGGAGTCTCTACCTTCTCAAGGGGTTGGGAATTTGCAGCCCTCCTGTGAAGCCTGGTGAACTCAGGGATGCTGTCTGTGCTTACCTGTTCTGTACACAGCGGTGGAGCACCTGCAGAGTTTGGGAGCCAGCGTGGTTGAAGTCTCTCTTCCAGAGATGGAGGAAGCTCGAGTAGCACATGCAATCTGCATTCTCAGTGAGATGAGGGACTTCCTGCAACCTGACTTCAATAAACATTTCTGGGAAATGGTAAGTAGCAGCAGCTTGGAGCAGTGTTGGTAGTTGCCCTGGCTGATACAGAACAAATACCCTGTCAGTGAGAAACCTGAGGTTCTCCTGCTTCTTCTATGACAAACTACCTGTTGGGTGACTACTGATAAAGGAGAGCAGACCTGGAGGAGAACTCCTGGGCTGTCATAATTCAGTTTCTTGCAAGCAGAGCCTTGATCAGTGTTTTTCTTTCAGAATTTGGACACTCGGGCTAACCTGGCCTTGGGTTCCCAGTTCACAGCTCTGGATTATATTACGGTAAGGAACTGTGGTGAAGGCTGAAGGAAGGAGGCACCTAGTGAAATTGTAGAGAGTGGTAGAGGCTTCTCTTAACTTGTGGAAAGACGTCACCCAGCTCTAACTGCCCTCTGCTCTTAAAGCATGCGGAATGGTCGAGCACCACAGAGGACATGCCACGTGTCCTGCATCTTTATTCCAAATTACAAGAACGGTGTCTTATTTTGCAAAAGCAGAGGCTCTGGTGGGCATAGTCTGTCAACATCAAGCATGAGCCTCATGAACCAAGAAAGCCCAGTCAGACTAGTCTCTCTGCTTGCAGGCAAATCGACAGAGAACTCGGAGCATGCGATTTTTGCGAGAGATCTTCAACACTGTGAACTGCATCCTTACACCAGGTACTGACAGTCTTGGCCAAAGAGCCAGTCCCCAACAGCTGTGTGGTGCCTTAACTTTCCCTCCTCAAGTTTTAGAGTATGACTTATGTGCAGATGCTTTGCTGTGCCTCAGTCATGTAGAGGATTATGTTGCTTGCTTAGAAAGTCTAGAAATGCACAGCAGTCTTACTGGCTGTATCCATGGCAGTGACAAACTCCTTGGAGCTTGAGATAGGAGCAGCAGAGCCAGCACATATACAGAGGAGGGACTGGACATCTACTTACGTGCGCAAATGTTCTTGCTCCAAATAGAAGCTAACTTCTTAATTCATAAATCCCAGCAACTTGCATGAGTTTGCAAACATGTGACTTTAGTGAACTCAGCTGTTCCTTGAAGATTGCCCACTGTCTAACTCTTCCTTTGCTCTTTAAACACTGCATCAGTTTGCTCAGAAAGCCTATGGAATCTTATGCCTGGGAATATTCAAAAGCCATTTGTATGTGATCCTGGGCAACCTGTGCTAGCTGACCATTCTTGAGACAGATTAGACAAGATGACCTCCAGAGGTCCTTTTCAATCTCAGTCATTTTGTGATTCCTCCACAGCTGTTCCTTGCACTGCCCCAAGAATCTATGAATCTGACCTCTCGTATGGGTGCAGCGATTTGTCCTTCACAGTCCGGTCCATGAGGTGAGTAGAGTGCTACTTGCACTACAGAAACAGAAGTTTAAGAACAGCTGGAGACCAGCTGCACTAACTGAAGGAGCTCAGGCTGTAAGGCAGGAGATTGATCCTAGCTGCCTCTCCCAAAAAAGGATGAATTTGCTGCTGTTCCAAGGCAAGAATGCTGACAGCTTTTTCCCCCAGGTTCATGCAGCTTGGTAACCTCACTGGAATTCCAGGCCTTGTGGTCCCCGTTGGATATTCTACTGATGGGCTTCCTATCAATCTCCAGGTGAGTACTGGCTCTCTGTGAATGCTGGGTCACAAAACCCCCAGCTGGCTTTGTCCTGAACCACTCTAACCAGGTTCCTGCTGTTCCACACAGCTCACTCGAGGAGCTGAGTAAAAGTTATAACTTGTGAGTGATTTGCTTCAGAGTAACTCACTCCTGCAGGTCAGAGGGACTTTTGAGGTATAATTGAGATCATTTCTCTGTCTCCCTGTCAAGTTGCATCAGTACCCAATATTTGTCACTACTCTTTCCTCTCTTAAGTCGTTCTCTGCTGAAATGAGTCTTATGTGAAGGAAAGGTCCATGTCTTGCAACTGAAAGTCACACAGCTGCTTTTATCCCAAACACTATGATGCTATACTTGCTGGGGCAAAGGGTGTCCTTTGGGGATGTTGAGGGGAAACAAAAATTGTTTCCAGGGCTTTCAAGAGTGTCTATATGAGATAATGCTAATTTTTTCCCTCCTTTCTCTCTCTGCCTCTCGTTTCTTTTCCCAGGTCATGGCAAAATGGTGGGATGAAGCAGTTCTTCTGAGGATTGGCCAAAAGCTAGAGGAGTTCCGTCACCACACCAAAAAACCATCCATTTATTATGATGTCCTTGCATGATGCAGTGACCAAGATAGGGAATAAGTCTTTCTTTTTTCCTTGTCTGACCTGACCAAGTATGAGAGTAGACTTGTTTTCAGTGTTCATCTGAATAAGGCCCATTTGGGGAATGAGGATGAACCACTGATCTAAACAAGCAGTGATGTTGAGCAGACATCATTTCTGCTCCCTGCTTGTAGGATGGTCCAGTTTATACTGGGGAGACCAACTGTGCTAGCTAGTTCCTTGGGTTTTTGCCAACAGGAGAAACTGCAACTATCTTCTATGATTTCTTCTCAGGTATGGGTCCTGTGTAAATAAAGATGGAAGACAGCTGCATGCACAGGACTGTGTGCAGGCAGTCTATACTACTGAGGATGGAAAGGTACAATCTCTAGACCTTAAACTGTCTCATGGAACTACTCCTGCTTGAGGATGTAATAAAGCTACTGTTTTTGAGGGGGAAAGCCAGCAAATAATGCCTAGCTCCCTTGGAATGAGGAGGATCTTAACCCACCAGCAATTAGGGACTCTCTGTTTTGGCCCTGTACTTAGTCCCTCAGAGTAAACCAGAAAGCCTGTAGCTATACACGTCACTGAAAAAAAGAGCATGAGAACCCTCAGTAACTGACCCAAAGCCCTGGTTCAGTGTTCTGGCTTTGTTTTGCACGTCTCTGTTTCCCAAGTTAAGCCTTGGTGAGCCTCTTTTCTCCTGCTGGTTGCTTGAGTATTAACTTGATATAATCTAAGTGTCCAAATGGAAGAAAGTACTTGATAATGCTGAGAAATACTGTTTGAGGGGTGCTGAGCCAGCTATTGGGTGTAATTTGGAGGAAACCCTACTGAGCTACTGCAAAAATTGAAGCAGGGAGCAAGAAAGGTGTTGCACAAAGCCATGTGCTGCCAAGACCCTGCTCTAGATAAGAGCATTATCCCACATGTACGTTCTGAAGTAATCAAGGTAGAATTAAGACATGGATTACTACATTAAGCATGACATGGCTCCAAGATACAGTACTGTGTTGTACTGAAAGGCTCCAGACTAAATTCCCTGAGTACCTGTGTGCTGCCAGCAGCACTAGAGCCACAGGAAGGAAGAAAAGGCCTAGGAGTAACTAAAGCTTAAGCATCTCTGTTCATTTTGGAGCAGCTTGGGGTTAATGCTCAGAGGTATCACCTGTTGCCTACCTTATATCCTGGACTTGTAATCAGGCTGCAGGAGCAGAGAAGATCACTGTATTCCTATGTAGCTTGAAAAGGAAGAAAAAACAAAGTAGTTGCAGTTTCTCCCAAATTCAGTACAGTTTGGGTTGGTTTTTTTCCCCCCCATACCTATCCCTTCTTTAACCAGAGCTAGCACTTTACTGATGGCATCGGAATGGAAGAACATTGCATTGCTGTCTCCTCCTTAATTACCTGAGTTAAAGCATCAACTCCATCAGCTGTCACCAGCATCCATGGTTTAACTAATTTTGTGGTTGATTCTGTCTTTTAATTCCTCTATGTGATATTGCCACAACTGTTTTTTCCACTGGATCTATATTCACTGGTATAGCTCAGGTTTATGAAGAACAGTTTAAAAGAGTTTCTCTATTATTAATGATAAGTTATTAAACACTACCACCATACCTTAGAGTGAAACACTGCTGAAATGTATTGCTTAGCAATAAGGGAGTTGATCTGTGTTTGGCAAGAATAAATTTATGCTAGGAACATTACTGCTTGAAGGAAATGGCTGAACATTCCCTAATTCAATGCTATTACTCAAGGGATTAGAGGTGGATGACTAAAATATTCAATTACCATCCTGCTAGATGAAGCTATTTATTTCAAATCTTCCTAAATGCTCCACCATTATAATTTCAATATTTAGTTTATTCCCTGGGCATAGTGAGGGAGGTCAAGTTGCTAGGAAGAGAGAGGCTAAAGTAAGTAGTTTCTTATTTTTAAAAAATAACACTTGCATCCTGCTAACAGTAGGAAGAAGAAAGAACTGAGAATTTTTACTTGCTGGCAGTAACTTAGCCTCTCTTTTCACACACTCCTTCCTCCCTTTCCCTAAACATCTCATCAGTGCATATTTCCAGTGCAACACTTTCCTGGTACTGAGGTTCCTAAAATAAACTTTACTCATCCTGGTGAAAGCCCCCTGTGTTTCCTTTTTTTCCCCTGGCTGTTAACTTATCCAAATTCTACAGCAGACCAGTTCCTAATTAACAGCAGTTCTGTCCCCATATGCAGGGGCCAGGGCAGTTCTGTGAGCAAAGGAGACACAGTGACCACACACACAATCCTGTTGCTTCACATAGATATATGTATGGGTATAGATATACGGTATATACACATTGATTTTGGTTTTTATAGATATATATATATATATATAAAATAACACCTTGTTT
>NW_008681277.1:11729-18855 GCF_000695815.1 Acanthisitta chloris | reverse complement strand
ACAAAATATAAAATATTTTAAATATTTATAAACGCCGCAAGAAAAAAATAGAACTGTATGAAAATATCTTTGTTTTTTTTTTGAGGTTCCCTCCCTGCTCTGTGGGAAGAGAAAGATAAGGGGTACACGTTTGGCCAGGCCTAGTGTGCCTTGAGTCCATAGTTGTTAAGTGGGTAGGAGTATGCCCTGCCTAATACTATCCGGTCCCGGAGGAGCTTAAATAAGACGTAGTAATTGCAGAAAAGGATGAGGGCCATGGAGAGGGTATGGTTCCACTTCTCTGAACGCAGCAGTGAGTAGAGCTGGTAGCAGACCACACTGCCTTCGATGAGAATCAGCAGGTTGAGCAGCCGTAATGGACGGTGAAAAAGGAACTGCAAGGAAACAGTTAAAAAAGACAGCTGATTTCTTTCATTTGTGCAGTGTTGCAGGGAGGAGGGCATGTACATAATGCTGTCAGGCACCACTGAGCTAGCCAGCACTGCAGGGCAGAGGAAATGCTTGTATTCCAGCCACTGCTAGCTGCTACTTAGAGAAAACTGAGTAAGAAACAAGGCACGTAAAAGTGGCATTTTGCTTGAGAAGGGGAGGACGGATGAAGTAACCTATTGGCCTGCTGACCTATTTTCCAGTTTCCCTGAAAGATGTTAACTAGAACCTCCTTAGGAGTATGCCAGAGCCTGATGGGAGAGCTGGATCACCTCAGTGAGAAAGCACTGACAGGGCAGCAGTGGCTTCTGTCTTGCCCAGAGGTCACTGTAATAGTGCAGTGGGAAAGTCCCTCAGCTGCAAACAGGCTGTTTGTTTAGCAGCAACAGGCTGTTGCACAGCACTGAACTCTGTTCTGCACAATCTGCTCTGCTGCATCTAGGTTTGAGCCTGACCTCCCTCCCACAATTGCAAGGCATCAAGCAAGAGAAGAGATACTTGCATAGAAGCGGGCATGGGATACATCTGAAGGCACTGCTACGTTGTAAGGCCCAACTGCTTTGTACAGGCATCGGCTACGTCGCACCAGAACTCCTTGTGGCCATATTGTGTTTTCTGACCAGCTGTGGAGAAAGAATGCCAGAGTGTTAGCATCTGTGCTCTCAATGACCTGGACAAGGGTTCAAAGTAAAGGACTGCATCTTGAAAAATAACTGAAGTCTCTGCCACAAGGACATGTCCTAGATCACATCACAGTGCTTCTCCAGTGGGATCGCAAGCCCCTCAAATGAACTCTGAGTAACATGAACAGGGCTCCCAGTGCAAGAACCTAACCCACTGCAGAGGGGACCACCCCCTGCCCCTGCACAAGATACTCGCCAGTAGACGAGAAGAATCTCAGAGTTTTTTTCTGGGAACAAACCAGCAGTGACTGGAAGAACTCGGCTCTCTAGAGCAGATGTTTCTATTTGCAGGGAACAGAAAGGCCAGTAGAGTTGCACGTGGAGTGCAGAAGTATCCTCAGTAGATAAGCACTGCTGGTATTTGCTCCCATCTACTAGAATGTCTTCTCAGCCCCTTGATAGGCATGTCAACCCCTCCCCATCCCCACACTCACATATGCTGTGGAGCATTGCTGTAGGAACCATGTTCCAGTTTCTGCCACTTGCCGAGGTGGGCGGCTGACCTGTGGAGCAGGTCACAGTACTTGGGAGGCAGCAGCTGAGTAGTGAGCATGACAAAGGCATTGATCCACACCATGATGAGGTGCTCACAGGACCAGCGCATGTCGTAGTACTGGGTGCTCTGCAAAGAGACCAGACAAGAACTTGGCACCACTGTCACAAAACAGAAGAAGGAATGACAAGGGACATACTGCGTGTGCATCCAGCAGACCCACACCACACATTACAGGCATGCGCTTTTGGACCGGTGATTTCAGAGGGTTACAGCTTAGGAAACACTCAAGACTCCCTTCTCCTTGACCTGAAGGAGAAAGGGCAGGGGACGGTGCTGCAGCTGGTGCATCTCCTCCTCCAGCAGCAGATAACAAGGGAGTTTGCTTACCACAGAACTGCCCCAGGAGCACCAATTGCACCAAGGCTGCTACATGGATTGTGGAGCCCTGCCCATTTCTCTGCACCAACTGGAGCTTGTTCAAGTTAGAAAAATGACAGATGAAAAAACACAACCCCCACACTGACAAGAGGTTCTTGGATTTAGCTTGCCAAGCATCCTAGTTGGCTCTAACAGGCTGACCACCAAAGCCTCTGATCCAAGCACTCAAAACCCAGGATTGTTGGATCTGAGACAGGTAACAACAGGTTCTCTTTTCTAGGAAGAACACAGCTATCCATCTGCCTAGGACAGGGGGTGGGAGAAGGGGAGTTAGTAAGTGGGTGATGGGACTAGAGGTGCATCACATTTATGGCAATACCTATCCGCCAACCAGGAGCAGTACTAGTGCACTCCGGATGCAGCCATGCTCCGCTATCCGGGCTGCCAAAGGGGAGACAGAGAAAAGGGGAATTAACCAGGAATCTGGCCTGGCAGCAATTCACACAACATTCAGAAGGAGACGGCGGGCAGGGGCACAGAGAGAGCCAGACAAGAGTTACCTTCACAAAACACAGTGGCAGGAATACAGAGAGAGTTGAAGAGAACTTCCTTGATCCTGCGGTTGAAGTCTGCTTTTAGGCACTCCACCTCATTGCGGATGAGATCTGGAGAAAGGGGGCAGCTGTGGGTGGGGATAGACGTGGGATTATTGAACTGTTCTCTCAGGGATTCCCACAGAAGTGAGAGGAAATCTTTGACCAGGCTGCTGACAGCTGAAGCTCCATCATCCACCACCTGGTCCTGTACCAAGTAACCACAGTCTGCAGGTAGAGGCTGTGCTCTGCTGTCCTGGTGGAAGCAGCACAGAGGGACATAGACACCAAACCTGTCATGAAAGAAAGAAAGAAATGGCTGAAATAGCATTCATCCCAATATGAAGCAGGGGGCACCTTCTCAACAGATGTTGGCCCTTAGGAGAGTCACACCACATAGGAACTCTCGCTCCAGAAGCTAGGGGCCAACTCTTCCCCCCTTAGAAGGTTTCAACAACTGTGCAGAGAAGCTTCTTTAAATCCCATTTGTGGAACCAGCAATCCCAATGGCTCAACTCTTCAAGTCACAGTAAAGGCCCCTCGAACAAATAGCACACTGAGGCAGTTTGCTTCATCAGCTCAGTGCCACCTCCTCACACCATCCCCCAGCCACTCCTGCTTCCCCTTTAATCATAAGACAAGGAGACACTACAGCCAACAGCTCTGCTTCCCATGGTGGCTCATGCCACCTCCAAGCAGCTGTGCTTCCCCTGCCCAGAAGGTACAAGGTAGTGTGACTCACGGGTAGCCCAGGAAGAGAAGGTTGAGAACAGAATGGCTGCGGAAGAGGTTGACCAAAGTCCAGCAGAGCACCCATCCACAGAAGGTGAGCAGCACCAGGCGCACCATGTAGTGGACCACTGATGTTGCACCCACCTGAGAGGCCTGCAAATGGAGAAAAAATGCTCAGCAGCCCTGCAACACTAGTGCTAGAAGATGAGCACAAGGGGTGCCTGTGGAGGAGGATCAGGGAGAGGGGTGCCTGGAGGGATAGCTGCCCTATTCATCCCAGGAGCAGGAAACTGATTCTCTTACAAAGGTAAATGACTTTGATTTTATTAATGATTGAGAGAATCCAAAATATTCAAATAATGACAAGCTGTAGGGCATGACTAAAATAGGGCCTCTGAAAAAAACTATTTTCTACTTTGCAGCTCTGAAGTTTTGCTAAAGTCCCTTATTCCTCTGATGATAGTCCAGGATAGCCTGAAACCCATTTCCTCTTTTCTTTACTCAGCTGAGGGGAGAGAAGATGGTGCACTTTGGCAATGCCAAAACCAGGCTTGCATGACTCATATCTATTGAATGTACAGGCTGCAGTCTAGTGAGGAGGCACCACAGCAAGAAAGCTTGTTCTTGTCTCCAGAGGGGAGATGGAAACTGACCTATGAAGAGATTCTTAAGGGTTAGAGCCAATAGATGGGATGTGCAAGAATTTCATGGAAGGTTTCAATGCAGAAATTTCAGTCTATGGGAAGTTCTACAGAGGATGTGAACTTAAATGAAAATGACAGCAATCAGAGATGAAAAGAGAACTCCAGAGACCACATCTTCTCCGTTCATCTATTCAACAGGACTTAACTGTTCCTTTACTTTCTTTGCTTATTTTTAAACACAGCTTAGTTGCTTAGCCTAGAGCTGTATTAACCATTTCAGTGGACAAAACTTCCATTTTCCTCAAAATGACCTTTTACAAGTATCTATTTGGCCTGGTTCTGCTCTCACAAACACAATGAAGGTCTCAAAAGCTGAGGTGACATGACCAGAGTCTGAGTTACTGAGTAACTAGGACTGGAAAAGCAATTCTACCAGCATTCCTGTTTCCCTCTGGTGTGCTTAGACATCCTCCTGACCTTTCCCCCTCTAATCTCCTGTTCATTCTGCTAGTCTTGGCTAACCTCCCTATTTGCCTTTTTGCTACCTGATGTGCAATTCTATTGGCCACCTCTCTAGCATGAGATAGTGGGGTACAATATTCTGCCTGCAGACATAAATAAGGAAGCAGGACTGTTTAATCTCCTTCTAGATGCAGAGGCAGTAGAGCTATCCAATACTGAAGGACATGAACGGTGCCAAGGAGAAAACTCCAAGGCAAAAGGGCATCACCGTTTCGGTGCTAAGAATGCCCTTAGTCCTTCACATCCAGACGTTTCTGAAAGAAGAAACCCTCCAACTTGGAGAACTTTGTCATGTTCTGCAATAAGTACTAGAGGCAGGAGAGGGAACAGTGGGAATGTTACCTCAGAGATGAGGGCCCACACCAGCCTCCGCGCCAGCATCACTGTGATGAACGCCGCCAGGTGGTAGTCAATGAGGTGAAAATTCTGGAGGAAAGAAAAAGGTCTTCAGCAGGGAAAGGGACTCTGAAACCACCCAGATGGGGTGGGACTAGAAAGCTGGCTGCTGAGAGCACATAAGGACCTCATGTAAGCGTTCTCCAAATCCCCCTATTAGGGATGAGGGAGAAGGGATAAACATCAGTAACACAGGAATGTCTCCAGAAGGAAGATCTCCATAGGGATGTTCCTTCCTCTGAAGTGATTTCCATTGGAAACGAAACAGACCCACCCTTCAGGTAGGTATTTTGGGGGTCAAAGGGACATCTAGGACCAGAATCCTACCATGAAGAACAGGTTGCAGGTTCTCCAGGGAAAAGCCCCTGAACAACCAGACCAAGGGCTGCCAAAAGGGAGTCTAAAGTGAGCACACCAGCTCATTTTCCTTCATGGTCTCAAAAATGCTCTGTAGCAACCAGTGGTCCCTGATGAAATCAAATTGATCTGAGAAACATCATCTTCACAGGCCATAGATCTGTATTAGAAATTTCATGTTGACTGCATCAACTTAGATACAGCTCTTAGAGTTTTTCAGTGAAGCCATCAAATATGTTCTGGCTAGAACAGTCAGCAGACCCTGAATATTGCTGTTTGGGACTTGAAGGATATTTTGGGTAAAAAAGAATCCTTGAGTTGTAACGGGAACAAACAAATGGCCATTAAGTCCTCCCAGGCACGGAGCCCAAAACGGAATGCCTTGACTTCTGTGCAAGCTCTGTCCAGCACCGCAGAGCTGATCTTGGAGCTGGTGACTGGGACACCAGCACCACCTGTCGGCACAGGTAACTGAGGAACCACCTCAGGCTCCCAAGCAGCAGGAACATGGTACAGGTTGCAGAGGCTGCTGCACTCAGGTGCAGCTCTCTCACGGACAGGGCACTGCCAGCTTGTGCAGCTTATTGGGCCAGCAGTAAGACTGAAACCCAGGAGCTTTACATAACCTGAGGATCTGATACCCTCCCAGCTCTGCTGCTGACCTGCTGTGAGATCCTAATGAAAACTTGTACATCTGCTGACTCATCTCTCTCACCTTACATGTATTTTCTCCCCTGCAAAATGGGGGATGACATGGCCCTGGCTGATGGGGATGCATGTGAACTCCCATTCACTCCCTTAATGTCAAATGCTTGATGATTCCTGGACTGAAGAAGCATGAAAAGAAGCTGTGTGCTGAAAAAAGACGAGTGACGGCACTTGCTGGGGAACTCACCAGTGTGGTGCAGGAAGCAGGATGATTGTATGGGTACCACCAGACAGTCTTGTAGATGTTGATGTACTGAATGAAGAGGGCTACCAGTAGGTAGATGAAGAACAGGAATTCAAAGAGAAGGCTCCCATCCAATGGCAGATCAGGGATCCGGCAGTGACGCACAGGCTCTGGCGTAATCAGCGCTGTGATCGGTGGCGCGGAGAGGCTGACGGCATTACCGTTCCTGAAGCGGATGGGTATCACTCATTGGTAAACATTCTACATCATCTCTACCATTTTCCAGAACACAGAGTGCTTGAGATTGTAAATTTGAGTCTGGGCATTACTAGAAAAGATGTGGCAGCAGTCTTGCACTTGTATTTCTGACACAAGCCTGGTGGCCAACTCCATCATCTCAGCTCAGACAAAACCTGTACCCAGCATTTTCTCAGGACAGCAGTTCGATCTGTTGCTGTGACATGCCCAGCAATACTTCAGTAAACTTGCAGATTGAGGAGCAGAGGTACAGAGCAAAAGTCATTGAGGAAGGTGCCACACCAAGCACTTAACATCATCTCTTTCCACCCATCACCAGAAGATAACAGTAGCACCCAGCCTCCTTCTCCAGTACTGCAAAGTGCCCATTGTCTTTCCACTCACAGTTCCTCTTTTTAAAAGAGGGGTAACTAAAAATGGAATGGAGTGGTTCAGCCACTTCCTAGAGGCTGACCTCTCGAGTGTTCTCACACTTCCTTCTTTCCCAGCTTTCAGAGGAGGCTAGGACAACTAAAAGCTCTGTCAGACCAAACTGATGAGGAAGTTCAGACATAACTATGCTGTGTCTGACTGAAACCAGGATATGCAGTGCTCTCCCAGGACCCTGGGGCACTGACTCCATGCTCTCAACAGTCACTTGGTCCTCAAGAACCTCAGACTTGTGTCATCTATCCATCTTCCCCAGACAGAGAAGTCTGTAAAGGTCAAAGCTAAATGGCTTGGATCACTCTACTCTGTAAGAAGCC
>NW_008681277.1:3861-11710 GCF_000695815.1 Acanthisitta chloris | reverse complement strand
GGGAAAGAAGTAACACTGGGCCCTTTCAGTTTTCATAGCAAACGTGGAGATCTAAATCTGTGTTCCTGTTTCAGTCCCCAGCTTCCCCAGAAAATGGAGATTATCTTTGCCAGCTACGAAAATTAGTTTCATCTGCAACCAGCAGGTCTAAAAGAGAATACAGGCATCCTCCTGCCCTGCCTTTCTATTACGTAGGAGGGGGACTCACAGCTGAGCTCTGACACATCACACTAATTCCCTGTGGCATTGCAGGCAAGTGAGCAAGGGAGACAAGGACAGATCATTTGCTAGAGATCACTGCTCTGAGAACTGCTGCAGCAAAGACAAATGGATCACTGTGCAATTTCCACCCCTAGCTGTTGTGACCACAGTGAGTGGTGAAGGGGAGCAGAGACCACTTCCACAATCCCCTGCCGTGGGGCTGGTTTTAATGCATAAAGTCAGGAGAGGGGATGCAGAGGGGAACATCCCACAGCAGAGCTGAGAAGCAAAGCTGAAACAGGTCTGTCACGCAGGACATGTTCCCTCTTGGACGAGCCATCTCCTAATGCCACAGCAGAGGGCTCATCTTCCAGTTCCTCGCTTTAACCACAAAGCCACACTCCCTCACAGAGTTCAGAGTGGATCAATGCTTTTAGCACTCTCCTGGCCACGGGTGTGTCTCAACAAACCTCAATCCTACCTTTGTCCTCACCTGTTTCTCAAACCAGTACCGTTTCCGCAGCTCCCACCAACCAGCGTCTGGAGAGAAGGCAAAGCTGAACGGCTTAGCTGCTGCCGGCTGGGTCCCCTCCTTCCACCGGGCATGACCAGGAACCAGTCCACTTCCAGTGCCTCCAGCAGGCTGTGCCCCAACACCCAGACAATGATCCAAAAGCCTTCCCAAGTCTGCAAAGAAGCAGAAACATCACTTTAGCTGCAAACTGCTGATCACCTAGTTCGCACCCCAGGCGAGTAAATTCATACAAAAAGAAGTGACTCTCATACACTCAGAGCCCTGTGGGACAGCAATCACCACCCTGAAACGCTGTGACCTTTCAATGGCACCAGATCAGTGCCTGCTTGCACATGCACAATGAATGTCACTGACACTGTGTCTTTAACAAGGGGCTGCTTAAATCAGCCGTCAGTGACTGCTAGCAATTCCTGTTGGCTGGAAAGCACCACGGAGCATCTCCAGGGCTGGAGACCACACAGCTGCATGCTTCATTTCAAAAGCAAGCCTGGGGAGAGCCCTCTCCATGTTGTGGGGGAGCCACAAGAGCTTTGCAGGTCTTTTCAACCACCCAACATGTTAACTGACAGGCTCTGATGCTGGTAGGTAATTTGGATGCCCTCTGCCCGAGCTCTGAGCAGACAGACTGGTCTCCATGAAAGTAACTACGTGGTTCAGCTCCCTTCTGTGCCATGAAAGCCTGACTGACATGAAGATAGGAGGTCCATTTAAAAGTGGTTCTAGTTAGCAGAGTAGCACAGCAAAACACACACGTATGCACATACTTCAGTTGCACATATAGGCAATCACATCACCCAGCCCTCGGAAGTAATTTTAGAGTAAGCTTGTAACTACTTATTTTTTCAATGACATTTAAATCTATCAGTTCCTTAGAGTGAACTAGTATGAGAGAGGTTGGACAACTCAAAACATCAGTAACAAAGGTGGATTCTCTGGCACAGGCTTTATCACTTCCCATACAATTCTGCTTCTATTTTACTGGTCTCCAGCATCACACTGCAAGGATTTCAGCAGTCAGGTAAGTTTCTAACGGCTATAGCAGATGTAAGGGAGAGAGGAACTGGACTGGAGTGCAAATCTGGAAGTCACTCCAAACACGTGTGCTGCACAGAAACAAAACACTGAGTATCTCCCTACAAGGACTTTGGTGAACCTGCATGTCTGGAGACTAATCAGCTGCCCCTTTGGAAAAATATCACAGTCAGAACCAACCCAGGGTCCAAAAAAGCCCCCTGCACACCCTCTGGGAAACACTGGATCTAGCTTTGAAATCTACAGATGGAACCTATCATCTATTTATAATTCAGTTATCACCTCTTTTAAAATCCTGAGAAATCACAGCTGGCAGAAATGCCAGGAAGTTTGCTCAATGAGTCACACCACTGTCATCATCAACACAGTGTGCAGGAGAACTATTCTAAAAAACTCCCTCAAAGAATTGTCCTTTGTATTAAAATTTCCCATCCTTCATCTCTACTTCAATAACTAACTGTTGTGGTTGAAACCAGGATACCAATTCTCAAATTTTCAACAAAAATCAAGATGTTTCAAAAGACTAATGCTTTCCACATACCCACATAAAGGTCACTTGCAGAAAAAAAAACAAAGAAGACAAAAAAAGACAAACCCACGCCAAAACCCAAAGATCCTGGAGAGAGAAAAAAGGGAAAAAAAATGCATGAAAGGAGATGAAACATTGGACAATTTAGGCTTAGAGGAAAATAATGTGTTTTGTCAGACTCTCATTATAATTCCAATGACAACACAACTGAAAATGGAAGCCTTCCTTACCTTTATAGACAAGACTCTAAAGCTTTCAGAGATTTTTCTCTAGGATGTTCTAGAGTTTTATTTGGGAATATTTGTATTTCAGGAACTCAATACAAACAGAAGAAAATTCTCTTGCGTGCGCAATATGAGCAGGGGCAGCCAAAAACAATGTAGAATTCACTTAGGGCATCCAGACACCTCAGATAAGCAGCAGAAGTAGAAAAAAAAAAAACAACCAGGAGAAAAACCTCTGAAAAGGCACAAATCTGAAAGCCATTTTAAGCCAAATTAAACTACTACAGGGACTGTGGAAGCTAAAACAATTGGTCTGATTCAACCTACAGGATATTTATGATAATGGATACAATATGTTGGTGGTCTAATTAGTGCTATTAAGAGTGGAAGGTATTTTATGCCACATTCAATAATTCATGTAAATAATTTAATAGGTCTCATTAGCATCATCCCATTAGTATGCCTCACACACTCACCAATGTAGACACTTGGACACTAAGTAATTGCACTTCCACCCTCTGGTTTTGCAAACCAGTAAAATGCAGGTTTCTACCAGTAAAAAAAGATTGCCTGTGGAAACCAGCCATCCTTAACGTCAGTGCACATATTTTAAATGCACTTGAATAAGCCCTTTCACAGTGATCCATGAACATATAGACTGGGCAGTTCCCTCAAGCCAAGCTTTAAATAACTTTTACTTCAGTAGAGTTATATCAAATTAGGTAGGTGTCTGTTAGAGCAAAATCTGCCCAAGAACCATTCCTTTTTTTGTTTGCTTTTGTTTTGTAAAACTATCCACACAAAACCCAAGCTCCACAGATAAAGCTAAACAAAGCAGTGAGATTACAGATCAGTTTGACTCTAAGTCTGCTTTTTTTGGCCTTGAACCAATCAACAGGCCTTCTTTTTGTGGAGAGAGACGCAGGGAAAAGCCTTTTTATAGCTCTCAATTAATAAACAAAGGCATGATTCTAGTTCGAAAAATATGTGAACATGAAAAAAGTGTCCATGGCTGTTTACTCCAACAGGTAAGATTCCTGTGTGCATCCAAGTCACATTAAGTATTAATGAAGAGTCTACCAGCCTCTCTTCTCTGTTTGCGGTCCCCACCCCATCAGCAGTCTTATTTTAAAGAGAGTCATGCAGAAAAAGTGAGTAATGAAAGATAAAAGCTTTTTCTGACAAGACTCCTTAGTCCATTAATGTGCTGCCATGTTGTTCTTCCCAGTTCACCTACAATTTCCCTCAAAGAGTAAGTCACATACCTGTTGTCCCTTTATCCTCTACATCTTCAGAACAGAAACTACCTAACTTCCAATATCTCCTCTCTCAGAACAATGTGGGCATCATAAAAACACACAAGATGGATCTGGGGACCAGCTACAGAACAGCACAATGGCCCTGACCACACACAGGGAATGGACGTGGGTATGGACAGCTCTTGGGTCCTAGGACAGATCAGGCTCTTTCTTTTGGGCTGAGAGAAAAAAAACCTTCATGTGTGACACGGTTATAAGAAGATCCAGCAACATAAGGCATAAGACCCTCTGACTTCCAATTCTTGCTTTTAGGACTAGAGAAAGCACTTGGTCATTTTGCTTCTCTGTACAGACACTCCTCCTGCCCATCAGCTCCCCAGCTATCCTGATGAAGCAGGATCAAGACAGGCAAGAACCAAGGCTGTGCACAAGGCTTTACTGACAAAGGAGCTAGGCAGATGAATTATCCACCAGCTCAGAGGTGAAGCAGTGTGCAGTCCTGTCCTGCTCCCCAAGGACCATCACTCAGAATCATGTTCCTGCATCAGCAGCTGCCCAAACAGCTCTTAGAAGAGGCAAATCAGGAGAGAGTCAGTGACTCATCAGAATGAAAAGTCTGCCTGGTTCCCCATCTCTTTGCTGGAAATGCCACAATGCTCAGCCAGCTATTTTGATGGCATTAACATTTTTTAATTGGAGAAAACTCCAAGCCTCCATTCAGACCTCTCAGGAAGCTCGCTGCACCTAGGCATGGGAACTCTCAGAGCTTGGAAAACACTCAAGAGTCCCTCCTTGGCTCCGCAAGTCCTACAACCAGATACTCGTAAGAGCAGAAGGGGAAACATGACCATCCTCATTTACAGCAATGTGGCCTGAGAAGACCACAGGTCTCTCACTGCAACTGTCCCGTTGCCTTCTTCCTGCCAAGTTAGCATGTGACATCTGGGGGTGAAGCAACACGTCACCTCTGTGGTGAGGGAGCTCTGCCTCCTCAGCAACACAGAAGCTTCCAGCAAGACTTTCCATTCAGGATGTTTGTGCTTTATGACCACACAGGCATGGAAACACACCTGCCACCTGTGCAGTGCTCCCTTGCAGGGCAGCACAACAGGCCACCCCCGCAACACAGCTGCAGGGCATGGACACAAAGCACAATCTGTCTCTGAAACTGAAACAAGCAATGTAAAAAGGTCTCTTGGTTGCTAAAGTCCTCAATTCAAGTCGTCGTAGTGGGTCAACCTAATCCTAAACTTGCATTTGTCCAGCAATCCTAATGTCTTTGAAGATTATCAGCAAATCCACCTTATGGACAAGCTTTCTTCTGAACTCTGAACTTTCTGAGCCCCAGTTACTATGGGTTACTTCCTTCTGTACAAACCTTTCATTTATTTACATACTTACTTAGATGTAAAAAACCCCAACATTTTGACAACTGGAAAAACTGAGACACAAAGCTGGTAACCAATTCACCCAACATGATGCCACAAAGAAAAAGATCATAAGAGAGCTTAGGAACAGTGATGACTGTGCCCACGCCTTGGTCACAAGGCCACCTTGTCAGCACCTTCACATCTGCCATGCCAAAAGCCAAGAAGCTGCAAAACTTCTGCGAAAGCCCTAACTTGGTCTGGGAATAAAATAAGCATTTGGTTGTTGTGAGGGAGAAAACAACGGACAGGTTATCAGATGGAAAGCTAAATATTTGGCTTGTGCAGAGCTGCCCCAGTGCTAAGTCAACACAACCTTTCAACTCAGGCTGGCTCCAAAGGCACACACCCACCACCTGGCCCAGAGCTGGGAGGCAAAACCGGTTAAGAGAGGGAGGTCTCCAAGTCAGCACATTTTCCAAGTCCTCACACCATACAGAGCGATGGATTAAGAGGGAGATTTGGCAGAGAGAGCAAGAGAGGAGAGCAAGAGAGACAGAAACCTCCCTGACGTGCAGCCCAGACTCCATCACACAGGACAAGAGCTGGGTAGTGAATCACCACTGTCAGGTGATGCACTAGGAAGACTAATTTTTGCTCAGTGACTAAGAACCGAGAACCTCCTCTGTAATAACAAAACCAACCCATCAAGACCAGGTCAGTGTAGGCTTTTCTGATACAGCAACACTCTGGCTGAAGAGGCTCCATCTATCACACATGTCCTCTACACATGTGCAAAAATGGAAGGGTGAAAGTAGAAAGAAAAAGGCAAGAATTCACACATGGCATATACACTGTATGACTCATTTCAGGTGTCGTCAGCAAGGAAGGTTTGAGCTAAGCAGACAGATAAGCAGAGAAAATAGGAATTGTAGCTGAAGACAAAGTGAAGGCAGTGCCTGCCATTTGTAGCTGCTGCAGTACTTCAATCACCCACAGACAAAAATGGGAGCAGGAAAGAAAAATTTTCCAGGAAAAGCCTTCCAAGGTTAAAGTGCAATAAGTTCAGTCAGCTCATTTTGCAAGAAGGCTCGCTAAGGATAGGACATAGATTTAAATTCTTAATACTCTAGAGCAAGAAAATTATCCAGGAGACTGAAAAAGCAATTTTTAAAAACAGAGAGGGATTTCCAACCCAAATCCTATACATGAGTTAAAAATCCCCTCAAAGACCTTACTTTAGGGGGTGCAAGGAAGAAATTTCCAGAGGTACGCAGGTGATAGGGTCCTCTTCAGAGTACAGGTGAGTTCAAGTCTTTGTGAATTGGAGGAAAGAAGTTAAACACACTCAATGCTCTTAATGAACCTCTGGCGAGTACAAGAACAAAGCCACAATTTCTGGAGTAATAAAATAATATTACCTTACAACCATATAATTACCTTGTGCAACTAACTGCTGCAGGAGGTCAAAGCAAACAGCTTTGGAAGACTTTAATGAATGACTGTAATAATTTTATGAATGAGGACAAGTGAATTTATATTCCAAAAGAAAGTGAAAAAAACCCCAAAACAAACCCACAACACAAGATCCTCAGGGCTCAGCAAGCTACAAGTGGCCAGTAACACTCCTCACCAAGACAACAGTATTACACAGTTAGTAAGACATTAACATTTTCTTTGGCCTCTTTTGATGTATACAGCAACACTCACAGCCAAATACTCTAACTGGGAATAAAGAGAGCATTGGCTTGCTCTTGTGTGAGAACAAGACAGAACTGCAAAGCTGAGCTTTTCCAGCAGCAGAGGGAAATGCAGGCCTGACCAGCTGGGTCATGGTCTATTTTGGTTGTACAGTTCCCATGCTTCTAAATCGTGCAGGGAAAGGGACACCAAGTCCAACCTTATCCAGAGTGAGAGGCCCAAACTAAAGAGCTGGCAGGAATTACTGAGCTAGACGTACAGTTCTCTTTGAGTATGCAGCAGAGCAAAAGCTTCAAGCTCCAACTCCATGTGCACAGTCCTGATAGAAACAGAAGTTCCATTTAGAAGGGGACACTGGTTGGGAAGTAATGCTAAGTCACAAGGACAATGTTTCAGCAGACACAACACAGGCAAAGCTATCAAAGCTGGCCGTTAATGCAATTCATCAACATGCACTCCTACGTGCATTTTGAACCAAAGCTCTTCAGCAAACATTACACACAGCCATGGTTCTGCTCAGTCACAGCCAGAGATTGCCCTCTGTTACACCATGCCATGCACAGGAACTGGGAAAAGAGGGGAATTTTAGGTATGGCCACTGCAATTATGTGTTTCCAAGTTAGCAGGGCAAATGCACAAAACAGATCACTACTGAGGGGGAAGAAGTGAAAAAAAAAGAAGGAAAAAATAGAAGATGCTCATGCTTCAAGAGTCCATCTTAAACTTTTCAGTCAAGCAAGCCACCAAAATATGCATCTCCTCCCAACCTTGAACACATACACACAGTCTAATGGCCTGAGTACAGGCCTTTGAGCCAAGAACTCTTTTGGTTTTTAATCTCTCCTCTTCAGCTGACTTCCAAGGAACTTGTTTTACCAATTTAGACCTTGATTTCCTTATCCCAAACAGGCATAACTGCTCAGCAAGTATTTCTCCTCCCAGGGGTCTCTGTATGTAGTAGTGAATATTTTTTACAGTATTATTTTAGCGCTTTAGACAAG
>NW_008681277.1:0-3820 GCF_000695815.1 Acanthisitta chloris | reverse complement strand
GCCAATCCCTATGTTTAATTTAATGGAGATCAGCCATGATGACAAATCATGGGGAGTCACTAGGATTTTTCTATTTTGTCCTCAAATAGCTAAAAATAAGGCAGGCATCTGCCATCTGTAGCAATGAGTTTGAAGGCATGAAGTAGAACACAAGTTAAAAACCACTTCCTTGAGCATCACCTCAAGTCATCACACTGGGATTCACAGTGGAACATATCAGTGTGACAGTGCTTTGCACATCCCTGACTCTGTGGAGGAGCAAAATTATTGCAGGCTATTCTAAATAAATTGTAATTTGCATAAATAATGCATTAAAATATAAACTACATGTAACATGCAAGTTCTCCACAAAACAGTAAGTCTTCAATTCAACTTCCATGACTCTGGCTGAGAGCACTCTGAACTTTGTACAGCCATTTACAGGGCAGCTAATATAGCAGATTGGGAAAATGCAATAGGAGACATTAATCCCTGATAAAAATTAATTATGCCAAGAGTAATTTAGCTGTCTGAATCTGTACGCACGCTCCCTTTTATGTGTTTCTGGGCCACAGGTGTCTACTGGCAATTTTGCTTTAAGCCAACCATTCCAAACCTCCTGGCACACATGGATGCTGCTGCACCTTGGCTGCACCTTGTTAGCCAGAACAGCTCTTCTGACTAGATTGCATAATACTCACTTCCTACCAGAAGTCTCGTTTTCCACTTGCGACACCCAAAAAATGTCAAAAAAAGGTCGGAAGCAACTCTCCAACGACTACAGCCCACAAAGAATGGCATGAAATCTTTCAGGACAGTTTGTGACAGCTCATGAGCTATTTTTCTCAAGTCATACAACTGCTAGAGATTTGCCTCTGATTTTAAAAATCCACCTTCTAAAAGCTATGCCACTTACCTAGAAATAAATGGACTAAAGTTCTGATCAGCACAAGGGACCTGCTGTCATCAGGTGAACAAAGAAGGTGAGAGAGCCAACTTCATGGCACTGTCCATTACCAGGACAAGCCAAACTCTGCGGCCAGAGAGCAGATCATGGAGATGGCAGTGGGAAGGAATCACTCAAAGAAGAGGAAGGTCAACTGTTGTAAATTCATATCTTCCTTATGGTTTCTTGTGCAAAAACTAGCACTGCCACAATGTCAAACTGCTTTAGTTCTCCAACTGAATGGCAGTGCAACAAAAACTGGACCACAAAAAGGCAAATATGTATAAAAGAATACCACACTGCACAATTAAGCATGACAGATCAAGTAATACTAAAGATCCCAAGCATTGAAGTAGATTCTGTAAACCAAATTCAACCCTCCTCTGTATTTTCTCAGTCCATGAACATGTCAGGACATGAAATTTCACAACAGACAAACCAAAGAATTGTCAGAAATGGAAAATATTTTTAAGACTAAATGTTCAAATAGTAAACAAATTCAGCCAAACCTCTGATTTTCACCAAGACTAAAAAGCAGGTACATATTTGACGAAATATCTCTTCTTTAAATCAGAAGCACAGACCTAACCTCTCCAACTCAAGAGTTCCACATCTGTAAAATAAAACTGAAACACGTGATTGTAACTGCCAGAAGAGAGCTTTTTCTGGGATTTCAGGGGTACAGGGAAAGCACTGAGACTGAGGAGCAGGATGGTCTCAGAATCAATACTATCTTGTTGCTTTGCACCATGTCCGTCTTTAAGAGTTCTAACTCTACAGAGTAGTACTAAGTGGCCCACCCAGCTTCTGAACTGAATGCTGAGGTAAACTGGCCTTAGCAAATATTTCCAGCATACATGCTTTTGCCATATTCTCAAACATCCAGATCTGATGCCTGAAGAAGGAAAAAAGTGTTAGTTTTATGATATCCAGGTTTGAGTTGCCCCAGTCAATTTGCATTAGTGACCCGTTCAGAGGAAGATTTGTGTGCAGTGCCACTCAGTTTCAAAACCAGCAGAGAGGTGTGGGGTTTCCCTTTCAAATACTACATACATAATAAGATGCTTTCTCTCTCAAACTTCAGACCCAAAAGCAGTGTCTGAAAATAGCACAGACAAAAAAAAAAAAAAGAAAAAAAAAGAGGTGATTAGGCCTGTCTGCTTTGAAGCAACACGTAACAGTGTATCTACACCGGCAATGTAAAATACAAAGCATACAATAAAAATAAAAGGCCTGCCTGTTCTAAATTATTAATGATTTTTGAATGCTTACATTGAGGCAACACAGACACCTCTATGAGTAAGACTGTGGATACTCAGAGCTTCTGAAAATCAGGCCTCAAATGCCTGCAAGCCACGATGACTGCAAAGAGACAGCCAGGAATGAGCAATACGGGAGGCACACAGGTGTTCTGCGGTCTTGAGATCAGGAGTACACATCACACTGGGTACAGTAGTATCACCTGAGCTTCTCTGCTGTTCCAAATAAATCAGACCTGGACAACACTCCCTCTCAACATGCTGGTTTGTACTGCGAAACCCCATTCAAAGGTGCTAAAGAACAGAAACAAGGAGTATTTGCATCTACACCTGAAGAACTTCCAGTCAGATAAGGGACAACAAGGAGAGAGAGAGGGAGAAGTTTCAGCCCAACTCCCAGAGTGGTCAGCATTGCCTGGCTACTGCTTTGGCACCAGCAAGCCCAGATTTTACCAGGAGAGTATCATCTGATTGCAGTACCAAGCACCTTGGCTGAACGAGCTTGCACTCCAAGAGGAGCAGCTGGAAGGAGAAATAAGTGTCAGAAATGCTCCAAGAAGAAGAGTGCCAGGAGGTGAGCAGAGGGTTAAAGGGTTGATGTCCTCTGCTTTCAGCATCCTGTGAAACTGGAGCTGAGCCATTTCAGTCCCATCCCTGTACTAAGTGTATCCCTATCCCAGAAGGTCTCCTCTGGTCACAGTGGGTTAACAGGCAGAAGGGATGGTTACAGAATGGATGCCTCATCTCCAAAAACTTCCTAACTCACTGCTTTGTAACATAGACATCTCGTTTCTTCACTTACAGTCATAACAGATGCCAGTGACACGAGGGGCCCCTTATTCACAATGGAAAAGCATGCATGAGAGCTATCATAGATTGCAAACAAAGCTGCCTCTGTTTCTGCTATATGTTCACATGTTAAAATGATGCCGGAATAGCAGAGGAGCTGCCTCACACAATAAAGAAAATCCTCAGCCCAACTGCTACCCTACATTACGGAGGATGATTGATACACTGTTTTCTCAGCGGTACAAAAAAGAACAGCGATAGAAATGTGCACCCACACCCATCCTGGAAACGGTACCTTATGGCAGGTTGGATTTGCCAGGACTTACGGAAGATTGCCTCAGCTCTTCTGGGCTTGGGCTCGCTGATCTTTGAGGTCTCTTCCAACCTGGTTGATCCTATGATTCTAAGATCTGCTGTTTCCAGCAGGGAACTAGGTTATTCCTTTAGAGCTGCCAGGTAGTTTTCTTTTTTAGACCAAAGCCTTAGAAGAGGACTTAGAAGGGCAAAAGAGCACTCTACGAAGATTGATTTTCTCAAAACTTGGATCTTACATTGACCCACCACCTAATACGTTCTGTGATTCATCTTCCATAGGCCGGTGCCCTCGCCCACCTCCTCCGCAGGACTGATTCGGTGGGTTTCAAAGCCCAAAGCACACCTATCCATGGCCTGAGTCCAACTGCCTCGCGTCCAACCCCAGCCCTCCCACCACGCAGCCCCAGCTCCCAGCAGCGAGCCCGCACCTCCCGCTGCAACCCCGGCACGGGAGGAAACGCCTCAGAGGAGCAACTCGGGACCAAGCGCCGCAACTCACCGGCAGGACGGAACAAAGCCAGCAGCAGCCTCC
>NW_008681276.1:404-7876 GCF_000695815.1 Acanthisitta chloris | reverse complement strand
TGTTAAACTCCATGAGGTTTGCATTGGTCCATAACTCATGAGCAGCAGGGAAGACCCAGTGCCCAGGCCAGCTGGGAACAGGCTGAGATCTCTCTGGTGGCTTTACTTTTGGCCCTGAAAGGACCTGTCTGGGGAGCAGCAGCTCCTCTCTGCTTCATTTCAGCCTTGCCCAGAGCCCCTGCCTGTGCTCGGCAGCTGGAGGGTATAATCACTGAGTAATTCTCAGTGAGGGCCTAATTGCAAGTTAATTTTAAGTCAGTTATGTAAACAGATTAAATCAATCCGTCGCTGTATTTATTTTTCAGCGGGTCACAGGCAGACTCAACCACCCTTACAAAATTCTCTATCTGCTTTACTCTGCTGCTTCACTGGGCTGATGTGCACTGCTAATATTTTGCTGCTGCTAAGAGCTAAGTTAGGTAGAGGTTTCCTGAGTCCCCAGTGAGCCACAGCAATCGGTGTGAGGTTTTCAGGCAGTTTGGGGAAAGGCTCTGCAGACTGGAAACGGAGCCAGCAGCAGCTCAGGCTGTGTCTGTGGCTCAGTGCAATGCATTTATTCAGGGTGAACATCAGCCAGTAATTTATTAGGCAAAACTCTCGCTGAATTCCTGTTCCACTGGTGTGTCAGGAGACTGAGAGGATAACTATGGAGAAAGAGTAGAAGCAAACAGAAAAACAAGGGAATGTTTTTGTTTTTCTTCTTACCAAAAAGGCAGCTGGAGATTAGGGCAAGTGGATTAGGCAGGAAACCTTCATTTCTCAGAGGAAACATCCGGTGCACTTTTGGCAGCATGGACAGAATGCACCAAAAATAGGATCTTGTGTAAAACACAGACTTGGGACATGGTAATTGCTGCGTCCTGGGGTTTTAAAAAGAAAGGAGAATCATATTTCCTGTTGTGAACTTGTCATGATGTTGCTAAGAGGGCTGGAGCATCTCCGTGTGAGCACAGGCTGAGGGAGTTGGGGCTGTTGAGCCTGGAGAAGAGAAGGTTGTGTGGAGAGCTCAGAGCACCTTGCAGGAGCTGAAGGGGCTCCAGGGAAGCTGCAGAGGGATCTGTGTTAGGAGCTGCAGGGACAGCACAAGGGGCAATGGGCACAAATGGAAGGAGGGAAATTGAGGTTAGATGTTAGGCAGAAGTTTTGCTTGTTCTGGTGGTGAGACCCTGTCCCAGGGTGCCCAGGGAGGCTGTGGCTGCCCCAACCCTGGCAGTGTTCACAGCCAGGTTGGCTGAGCCTTGAGCAACCTGCTCTGGTGGGAGGTGTCCCTGCCCAGGGCAGGGCTTGGGGCTGGAGGATCTCTGAGCTCCATTCCAACCCCTAAATTCTATGATCCCGTGATTCTGTGATAGTGAAAATAGCTGGTGGTTACAAAATAGCTGCTGAAGGCTTGATGTCATTTCTATGTCTTGATTTCACAGAAACCACAGAATTTTAGGAGTTGGAATGGACCTTGGAGATCATCTACTGCCAGCAAGAAATAACACCATTCAGAGATTTCCCCACTGACATAAGCAGTAGCACTAATAGGTGGTTTATGTTTAAGGGAACTATAGGAGAATGGAAAATCCTGACAATTGCTTTTATGTGCTGATTGAAAGTACTGCACTGTGTTCTTTTCTTTGGAGAGTGAAGCAGTTTATTTCTGAAGTATCTATTCAGAGTAAAAAGTGATCCTGTAGCCTCAATCCCCATCCTGAGGCCAGATAAGACATTGCCAGCATTGCCAACCTAATTTGGCTCTTTCAAGTCACTCAAACCTTGGACTTTCTGCCAATCTGCAACGTAATCAGCCTAGAGGATCTTATGATAGAGGCACCTGCTGCTAGGGAGCCCAGATTAATATTGCTGGCACATATTGAGTAGGCTACAGAACAGCCAACACATACTAATGATGCCTGGGCTGGCAGCCTCGAGACACCCTCTGTGGGTCCTCTGTGCTCCACAGCCCCTGCAGCCTCCCAGCACAGGCACTGCTTGCCACAGCAACTTGAGCCTCTCTTTCTTTATTTATTTATTCCAAAGTAGGTCACTCTGTGCCATCTGTTGACACTTAGAAGCCACAGAAGTTTCTGGGCTCCCGATGGTTGAGCATGTATTTTTAATACCCTGTTGCTCTCCCTAGCAGTTGTATGTCCTGAGCCTACTAATCATGTTCAGCCATGGAATGCAACTGAGTGCAGGTCTGGAAGGTCTGTACTAGAGGGGAGTGAGACTGAGAGGGGAGGGAGTACAATGACAAGGGGCTGATTATTGTGCTGGTGGTGAATCCTGGGCAACATTGCTGTCAACAGAGGTGCTCACGTCCACCTGATTTTGCTTCTCCAGCAGCTGTTGGAACTGTTGGAGCAAGTGCAGAGGAGGCCACAGAGCTGCTCAGAGCACTGGAGCATCTCCCTGTGAGCACAGGCTGAGGGAGTTGGGGCTGTTGAGCCTGGAGAAGAGAAGGTTGTGTGGAGACCTCAGAGCAACTTTTCAATATCTGAAGGGGCTACAAGGAGCCGGAGAGGGACTCTGTGTTAGGAACTGCAGTGATAGAAGGTCCCAATGCTTCCATGTCCTTCTTCTGTCATTGAGGACACCAGAGCTGTGTGCAGGATTCCAGGTGGGTCTCCCAGAGCAGAGCAGAGGGGCAGAATCACCTCCCTTGCCCTGCTGCCCACACTCCTGTGGCTCAGCCCAGGCCTGGCTTGGTCTCTGGGCTGAGCTCACACTGCAGCTCATGGGCAGTTTCTCATCCACCTTATGACCATTCCCTCTATGAGTCAACCAGCACATGCACAGCAGGAAAACCAGCAGTACCTGTTCATGTTCATGCTCCTCTCCTACCCAAAAGGTTGTTGCTCAGGCTGTCAAGAGGAGTTGGCAGAAGTCATTCATGTCTTATGATCACTTTTCCCTTCCACTCTGAGCTGTTTGTGTTTCTTGCCCACTTGGAAGTCATACTATGAAATCAATTGCTGAATTTATCTGACATTAAATAAGAAAAATCCACCTTCTAGATGGGGAAAGGAGCTAGAAATTTAAGCTACAGTCAGATATAATATAACAAATAGTATAATAACTAAAATAAAAAAAAGGCTCATATTGTTGGCAATGGAGCTGTTTTAAGCATCAAGTCCAATCATTAATCTGTCCCTGCTGGAACCCCCAAACCCTAACCCAGATCCTCCAGTGCCACATCAGACACCTCTGAAACACCTCCAGGGATGGTGACTGCACCACCTCCCTGGGCAATATCCCAGGGCCTCAACACCACAACAGGGAAAACATTTCTCCTCACATCCAATCTGACTCTGCCCTGGCTCAGCTCAAGGCCATTCCCTCTAGTCCTGCTGTTTTCATCACAACTCCTTTCAGACTGGGATACCTTTGTGACTGGAATGCTCTTGTTGCTGCTGCTGCTGCTAGAGAAATCACACAAATATAACATTTGGCCTATAGTATAATGTGAAATACATGGCTACATTGGAGATTAAAATACATATGTAAATGCAACAGTGTACGAAGAAAAAGAGCATAGTTGAGGCAGGATTTTTTATTGGAGGAGGGAGAGAGTTTCAAGGCATTTTTTGCTGAGGGAAGGTCTCTGATATTTGACACTTTTCTTACCTTTACAAAAGTTTGGGTATGAAAGAGAGACCAAGCAGTGGCTATGATTTGCCTTTTAAGTGTCTCAGCTATCAGCAACACCAGAGATTTAATTCTCTGTTTACATTCTGCTGTGCAAACTTCTCGGAGCACCATAATAGCTGTTAAGTTTTATGCAGCTCTTCAGAGAGCCAAACCAAAGGAAGAAATGCAAGTTTATCTCGCCCTGCCTTTGACACAGTTATCTGCTCTACTTGGCAATGTGTAAGTCAGGCAATTTCTGAGCTTTTCTTGCAGTTAACTTATGTTTCTTGTAAAAAAAAACAACACCACCTCCTTACCCCAGTTGGAAAAAGAAAAGAGATTGGGATAAAAAGGAATAGCAAAATCCAACTGAGGCCTTGCTGCATTCTTGAAGCTTTCAGAGTGCAAATGAAGATCTGCATGGGAGAGAAAAGCAGTGTGTGTTAAACCAGTGTAAGCTGGCAAAGCCTGTACCAGTTTCAGTGGCTACTGGTGCATGAAAGTGATTGTTTGCAAAATAACTGTTGGTTTAAAATGTGAGTGCCTGTCTCCCAGAGGATCCCACCCACACAGCAGAGTCAGCAGACTGAGCACACAGATAACTCTAAGCTGCTTCAGGATAAAATTCAGTGGTTAAAGCATAAAACACCAAGGGGGGTGGGGGCAGCTCGAGTTAAGCTCTTGGACTTTGCACTGAAACAGCTCAGAGAGATTGTGTCTCACTGTGCCACCAAAGCTGGTACAAAGTCCTGGGGGCAGCAGCACCTCAAACAGCCACAGTTGCCTGCCCAGTGAGTGTTTCTGCTGACATTTACCAAAGCCTTTTTGGTACAGGTTCACAGCATTTGGGCTGGTGAGGTCTTAACCACGACATGAAATAGCAAATAAAACATGCTGTGTGAGGAATTTCAGGTTTGAGTCCAAGTACTGTGCATGATGTAACCAAATCTGAGGGGAACATGTTTTCTGTCTCAGTCCCTTTAGAACTTCTGACCACACCATGATTAACTCTTTCAGTGGTAAGAATGTTATGTCTGTAGGGAGAAGGCTTTGCTTTTCTGAACCCACTTATTCTGCTTGGTTTTCCCTTGATAAGAACTGTGTAAGACATATCATAGAACCATCAAGGTTGGAGGAGACCTCTGAGATCATCCAGTCCAACCACTAACCTGTCACTGCTGGAACCCCCAAACCCTAACCCAGATCCTCCAGTGCCACATCAGACACCTCTGAAACACCTCCCTCCACCTCCCTGGGAAATATCCCAACATCCTTGGTCCAATAATGGTTAAAAAAGCCAATATGCTTCAGTGACTTTAAGCCATTTCTCTTCCTGAGCTCTTGAAAGTGTTTCTGCTCTCTGCTGCTGCTGCTGTTGTGATCTGACCAAAGAAACCCTTATCACCCTTTCTTTCCAAACATAACATTCCCTTTTGTAGCATCGTGTGCCTTGATACTCACTTCCTAATATGAAGCTGTTTGTAAACCAGGCTGGAATGTTATTTTGGGCAAGGCAGTGTGCAGCTCCTACACACAGCAACAGTCTAGTTTTGTTTTTAGTACTCACTGTGCTATTGTTTTTCAAGCTCTGGATTTTGGCTGGAAATCCAGGCCACCCAGAATCTAACAGCCAAACTTTCCCCAAGTTCAGTCTGATCTGGATTTCAACCTCCTAATGTTGCTAATGTGGGATGTGGTAAACTTGATCATCAAGTTTTTTATGGCCACAACAGATGTTCCCTCTCTTAGACCAATGGAAAACTACTGAACCTCATCCACCCTCCCAAACAAAAATACAAGCATTTGTTTACAGCTTGATTCCAGGAACATGAATTGAATTAGCAGCTGTGAGGTTTGGTCTTGTTTATTTAGGAATAAATACATGTACAATTCTTGCTTTTCCCAAAGAACCACAGTGTTTCCTGGGTTGTGTTTCCTCTGTATAGTAACAGTATTTTGGACAGTCTGATATTGCATTAGAATTTGTTTAGCACAATCAAAATATCAGCACAGTATCTTTGACCTTGTTTTTAAAATATTCATTAATTTTTCTTCTTAGAAAACAACATGTTATGGGTGTAGGTTTTGTATTTTGTAGACTTATCATTTAGATTGACTATAATACAACATTCTTTTAATCCTGACCCAAGGCATAACCTGTCAAAAATTAAGGTACTGGATATGTTTTCTTCTTCCTGGTGCTATTCAGTGAATTTTCAGATGGGTATACAAGGTGGAAAGCCTGGTGCCTTCTAAAATAGGAGGAAAAACTATGACAGTATAATCACTGAGAACTGAAGCTTTATAATGTAAGCAGCAAGAATTGCTGATTGAATAGGTCCCATCACATCTCTGGGGTAAATATCCAGTTGTTCTTCCACACAACAACACTGAGGCCACACCTTGAATCCTGTGCTCAGTTCTGGCCCCTCAGCTCAGGAGGGACATTGAGGGGCTGGAGCAGGTCCAGAGCAGAGCAACGAGGCTGGGGAAGGGACTGGAGCACAAGTGGCATGAGGAGAGGCTGAGGGAGCTGGGGGTGTTCAGCCTGGAGAAGAGGAGGCTCAGGGGAGACCTTCTCACCCTCTGCAACTCCCTGACAGGAGGTTGGAGTCAGGTGGGGGTTGGTCTCTTCTCCCAGGCAACCAGCAGCAGGACAAGATGGCACAGACGCAAGCTCTGCCAGGGGAGGGTTAGGTTGGATCTTAGGAAGAGATTTTTTGCAGAGAGAGTGCTCAGGCATTGGAATGTGCTGCCCAGGGAGGTGGTGGATTCCCCATCCCTGGAGGTTTTCAAGCTGAGACTGGATGTGGCACTTAGTGCCATGGGCTAGTGACCACGGTAGGGTTGGACTGATGATCTTTGAGGTCTCTTCCAACCTGGTTGGCTCTATGATTCTATGAATAGAGGAAGAGATTTTTTGCAGAGAGAGTGCTCAGGCATTGGAATGTGCTGCCCAGGGAGGTGGTGGATTCCCCATCCCTGGAGGTTTTCAAGCTGAGACTGGATGTGGCACTTAGTGCCATGGGCTAGTGACCACGGTAGGGTTGGACTGATGATCTTTGAGGTCTCTTCCAACCTGGTTGGCTCTATGATTCTATGAATAGAAACAAGAAAACCTGGTTGGTTCTATGATTCTATGAATAGGAACAAGAGTGCAAAGGCTCTTTGTAAAAGGAAGAGAAGCTTCATTTAGCATCTGTAGCTTATGAATAAAAACACTTTACTTTACTATACTTTTCCTTTGTCCTTCCTAAACTGACCTGATTTCAGAGCTGGTTTTGTTGAGACAGAGAAAAAATTCTTGCAACTCCGTAGGGCAGTGGGCATAGCCCCAAGGCTGACAGAGCTCCAGAGGTGTTTGGCCAATGCTCTCAGCACAGGGTGTGATGGTCAGGGATGTGTGTGCAGGGCAGGAGTTGGACTGGATGATCCTTCCAACTCTGATTATTATGTGTTTTTTCTCATCTGAGCTGATTTTCACTGACTGAACCAGCCCAGAGAAGACAGCATGGTGACCAGACCCACAGAAGTAGGAGCACATGTCAGGAGCTATGGGGAGCTGTACCAGTGCCCAAACACCCTCTGGGGGACAAATGAGTATCTTTCAGCTGGATACAGTTTCACAAGACACACAACAGGTCTCTGCTTCCAAAAGTTCCTACTTCCACCATGACTTTTCCAGCCATAAACTCCTGCCACTCCCTGTGGTATTCCTTGGACCTTGCCCTGAGCTGCTGCAACCCACTCAAATGCCACTCCAACAGCTAATGCTTAAAGTTGGGTCATTTCCTGCTCTTTAGTGAGTTCACTCGGGCTCAGATCCAAAGAGCGCCAGGGCAAGGAGCGAGACTGAG
>NW_008681276.1:0-388 GCF_000695815.1 Acanthisitta chloris | reverse complement strand
CCAGGGCAAGGAGCGAGACTGAGCTGCACGGAAAACTGAGCTGCTCTGTCCCTGTGCTCAAACTCGCCCTGGCAGAGGTGCTGGGAGGGAGAATCGCTCCCCGAGAGCAGAGAGAGAGAGAGAGAGAGCAGAGAGAGAGAACGGGGATTGCGCCGGGAGCGGCTCCGGGAGCTGATCCGAGTGCAGCTTCAGCCGTTGCTCCGGGAGCTGCTCCTGAGTTTTTTCGGGGGGTGTATCAGCCGCTGCTCCGGGAGCTGCTCCGGGAGGTGTTCCAGTCGATTCTCCTCCAGCCGGTTCTGCTCTAGCCGCTGCTCCGGGACCTGCTCCATCCACCGCTGCGGGAGGTTCTCCGGTCGTTTCTCGGTCGTTTCTCCGGTCGTTTCTCCGG
>NW_008681275.1:2875-6514 GCF_000695815.1 Acanthisitta chloris | reverse complement strand
CTTTTACCCCAATTTTTTCTTCCTCTTCTTCTCTCTTTTTTTTCCCCCCTTTCAGTGGAGGGGGGGAATCTGACTGGAAGAAATCTGGCTGTGAGCAGTAATAAAAATCCCACTGACCTTTCCCAGTCCTGGTCTGGGAGGGTCTTCTCTGGATGAGGAGATGGATTAATGTGAACAGCAGCAAAAGGGGAGCTCAGGGTAATGTGCTTTTTAACCAAATGATTGTGTAGGTTGTTATCCCAAATTTGTCTATATTCAGCCTAATTTGCTTTTTTTGGGTTTTTCAGTTTCTTTTGGGTTTTTTTTCCCCTTGGTCTGTTCTAATATTTCTAGCATGAATGCAACTGTAAAAATGGAACACCTGACAAGAAAGAGGGAGAGAGACTATTTACAAGAGCATGCAGTGACAGGACAAGGGGGAATGGCTTCCCCCTGACAGAGAGCAGGGTTAGATTAGATGTTAGGGGAAAATTCTTCCCTGTGAGGTGCTGAGACACTGGCACAGGTTACCCAGAGAAGCTGTGGCTGTTCCATCCCTGGGAGTGTTCCAGACCAGGTTGGATGAGACCTGGAGCACCCTGGGCTGGTGGGAAGGGTCTCAGCCCATGGCAGGGGGAGGGATGAGATGATCTTTAAGGTACTTCCAACTCAAACCATTCTGTGATTCTGTGAAACCAAAGGATTACTGCAAGCAGGATTTAAAGTGTTGGTGTTCATGAAAAGTCCTTCCATTGCTCCCAGCACATGTAACAGAACCAAAGTTTAGGGGCAAGAATGGGGTTGCCCCACCTTGGATAACAACAGGAATAAATTCAAGACAAGAGGAAATAGCCTCAAGTTGCAGCACGGAAGGTTTACATTGGATATTGGGAAAATTTCTTCGCTGAAAGGGTGGCCAAGCATTGGAACAGGCTGCCCAGGGCAGTGGAGGAGTCACCATCCTTGGAAGTGTGCAAAAAACTCTGGATGTGGCACTTGGGGAAATGGTTTGGTGGTGAATGTTGTGGTGCTGAGTTAACAGTTGGATTTGATGACCTTAGAGGGCTTTTCCAACCTTACTGATTCCATGATCTATGATTCCAGGTCTCCTAAGGCTGGAAGCAGAGCTTGAGGTGAGCCAGACCAGAGTACCTGGAGCTGCAGCAGGTGCCTGCACACTACACATTAGATGTACTAACTGACATTAAAGCCACAGGTGTCAGGTGATCCCACCCATGTATGAGCTGTCACCAAACCTCAATCACACAGAAGTCTTGTCCAGTCTTAAGTTAGTCCCCTAGAGCCAACAGAGGGAATAAACCATTCCCAAAGCTGATTTTCCCATCCTAAGAAGTGTGACTGACTCCTTGCCTTCCAGCCTGGTGGGACTAGAGGATAAAATAGCTCAAGGCTTCTGCTGGGTAACAACAAATGGGTAGATATTTGGGGGGGATTTGTGCTCTTTCAATGCTTCAGGGAAGAGACTGGAGCAGAGCCAAGGGAGAAGGGTATTCCTGCAATTTTGGGGACAGCAGTTGGTGACTGGGTTCAGTGCTGTGGTGTACCAGAGTGTGTTAGAAACCACTGGAACCAGAACCTTGGCTGAGAACACGAGCAGTGGGACCACGGAGGTGCTGAGGAGATCAGCTTTAAACCAAAAATTAAAATACTGTCCTCTGGCCAGAGAAATTCTTTGTGAGTGAGAAATAAAAGAGGTCTTTACAGAGATGTTGAAGCATGAACTATGGAAACTTCAATATATTATATGTAGAATGTGTTGGAGAACAACATAATTCTGTTTTCATGGTGATCAAAGTTTTGCAAGGAAGAGGACTTGAGACACTGTGCTGAGCTGCTATGGCAACATGAATTTTAAAAAGTAAACTGACTTGCAAAAGCTTATCTTTTCCTCTTTACTGTGGTGCAGAACAGATCTGGGAACCTCTACCCAAAAGAGAGGCACTCACCTCTGCTCCTGGGTCAGGTGCATTGCAAAATGCATAAAACATATCCCTCGTGGCAAGGGGAAAAATCATCCCATGACTGGGTTTGTCCCTGCACCCCTGAGGCTCCTGCACTCCAAAGAGCCAAGTCACGATGATTCTGCCAGAATATACTTACCATAACTCAGATATTCAGATGTTGGGGGTGAATGCAGCACGAACCACTTTGGTGACCTCCTATTCTGGGAGCTGGGTGGGCTGCAAGACAGCACAGCCCTGCAGAGAGGTGAATTCCACCCACAGAGAGACGTTTCCAAGAGCACCATGACGTGGGCTCAGCTTACAGCTCAGCTTTCGAGCCACCCTCGCAAAATGTAGAGGCAGCAGTGTCAGGAACTCTCCTGACAGCTCCTTTCAGAAGGGGATGCTGTGAAGAGCTGTCATGCTCTGAGTCAGCTGTTCTGCCAGGACTGGCATTCCAGGCAGGGAGAGCTATCCCAACTACGCTGCCTGCCAAAACCACACTGGGAATCCCATGGGAACAAACTCTCTCCTGAGCCAGCTGGTACTTCCTGCTCCCGAGGCCTGATCCTGCTGGATGCTGAGCATTCTTCGTTCCATTTTTAAATTCATGAGCCTTGAGCAATGCACAGTCCAAGACTTCAGAGAAGAAACAGCCCCTCGGTGTTTTTGGCCTCTCCAGCTGGAGAGGAGGGAAATGTCAGGCTTGAGGGGAGATGTGGGAGATGCTGATCCCTTGGAAAACAGATCTGGAATCTGGACATTTTGAGCAGGTTCTCTGAGCTGGCCATGGCTCTACACACACCTCTCCTCCCAGGCAGTGTGGCTGTACCCCAGCCCCAAAACTGGGAGCTCCTTGCAGCATCCACCTCCCACCCATCCCTCCAGAGAGAGGCTGAGGATCACCAGCATGGGACTCGCTCCCATCCTATCCCAACAGTGTCCCCTTGAGGTTGGTGGCTGAGGCAGCCTGGGAAGAACCCTCATGGAGGTGTAGGAGAATCCCAGAAGCTTCTCTTGCTTTCCAGCCTGGACCACACAACATATCCCAGCAGCTGTGGGTCAACCTGAGCTCAAGCAACAGATGCTGGAGGAGCCCATCCCACCGTGGGGTGTGGGACCTCCACACCTGGGAGTGGAGCACCTGGAGAACCACTTGGAGAAGCATTTTCCTTCCAAGTTCATTCTATGAATATCCGAAGTTCAACCGTCGCATCTTGTCCTGCAGCACATCCAGTGGGACCTGGAGTGTGGGAGATCTTCCAGGACTGAGGAGCAAGAATGTGGGCACTGCTTTGTGGGTGTGTGCAGCCCAAGGAGGAAGGAGAGCAAAGCTGCTGCAGGGAGGGCATGGGGCTCCCTCACTCCTGCTGCTGCTGCTGCTGCGGCGTCTCCTTTCTTCTGTCAGCCAAGCAGCAGGGAGTTTTCTGAGAAACTGCCCACAGGGAGCGATCACTTTTTCCAGTCATTAACCTTACACATCCCTCACATTATCAGAATACCTTGGATGTCTAAGTTGCTGCAGTGAGCTAATTCCTCCAGGTGACTCCAGGCAGCGTTAAGTGGGCTCCTGCACAGCGAGGGGATTTGAACTGCCAGAGCTGAAAGAGCTCCTGACTCCAGCTGGGGGGAGAGCCTCAGATGTCACCATGTGAGCACAGCATGGTGGCAGGAGGGATCCAGACCCTCTGGAGCT
>NW_008681275.1:0-2821 GCF_000695815.1 Acanthisitta chloris | reverse complement strand
GCAGGTGAAGGGAGGAGAGCAAGGCATGGGCTTGAGATGCACAACACAGGGGCCTGTCCTCCCCAGGGGAAAAAAACTGCAGGAGTCCTCAAGTTGAAAGATATTGGGTGAAAAAAGCAGTGCCCTGAAGTGATAAATGTTGGGAAGCCCCAGTGGTGGCCTCTGGGGCAGGTATGTCCCTGTCTGTCTGGGTGTCAATGTGTCAGGGTGTCCCAGCACTGACAGAGCAGCAGTTTGGGATCCTCACATTCTTCCTCTGGTTTAGAAGATGAGCATGAGGAGTAGAAGGTAAGGAGGTGCCCAAGAGGAGCCTCAAACCAATGAAATATTAACAGTAGGAAGGTTCTTATCATATGTACATAATGTTAAATATCATATTAATTCTGACTCATCACAATGTCTTCCTGTTGTGTTTCCTGGATTATACATCACCAGTGTCCTGTCAGGAGTAAGAATATTGACCAAAAAAATTGCAAGAGACACCACATTTATCTCTCATCATTAACAGGTGCCACCACCAGTGATTGTGGAGCAGGACCAGGTCCCTCTGACAGGGCAAAGCCAGTGAGAGCCAATGTATGTTGGTACAAGAAAGGCATCACAGGCAGTGTGGGGCAGCAGCCTCCTGCTCCCTTGGCTCCCTGGGAAAGAGCCTGTGGAGACAGAAACATCCTCTTGGTCTTCTCAACTGCCTCATCATGAGAAGTGTCACCCCAGGCATGGGGGAAATGGAGACCTCACTGTGTGAGGAGGGATGTAAATCCCACAGCAGGAGTGAGCACACAGAACCACATCAGCCACACAGGCAAAGCTCTATTTATAATCAGAAAGTACAAAATAGCAACATCAGAATCACAGGTCATGGCCAAGTTACAGAGCAGTGACCCACAGCACACACACTGAGGAAACTCCTCCATGGGAATAACACAACCACCTTCACACACCAACGTGACATAAGGAAAGCAGCCACTTGATATCAGCAGAAGTAAAGGCTGTGGGAACACAACAATCTGAGTTTGGAGGGTCCCAAAACACCAACAAGGGTTTGGTTTGGATCTTCCCAGGAGTTTCTGGGGTGCAGTTCAAGCAATGATGTGAAACCCATGCACTGGAATGCTGGAGCTAATGCAGGAGGGCTCTGGAGCCTTTGCTCTCCCCCTGCACTCCTTACCCTCTGGGGTCAGTTTTGGTTGGGATGAAGGATCAGTTTTGGTTGGGATGAAGGAAAGATGCCACTCAGCACACACCTTCTCATGATGGGGCACTTCATTCTCCTCAGCAATCAGCTGTCTCTTAATGAGTCTGCTTTAAAATTAAGGAATTGTTATCAGTAAGAGGTGGGCCCAGGCTGGGGACACAGACATGCCCCAATTTTGGCACTGAAGCCTGAGTCCTGCTCTGAACACCCCTTGCTCCAGCTGTGCTGGGCACAGTATGCTGACACCTCATGGCCAAGCAAGTAACTCCAGTAAGACATCATTTCCCAGGACAAACACACACACATTCTCCATCTGCTCCAAGGCAAGAAACCAACTTCATTTATCAACAGGTTTGTCAGATCTGAATATACCAAATATAGGAAACCAAACCAGTCCAAGAAATGCTTCATTTCTTGAATGACAAACAGGTGGGCACATCAAGAGATGTTATCCAGAGCTGTGGTGGTGTGAGTGTCCCTGAAGGATACTGAAGGATGGCTCTAAAAACTTCTTCAACAGCATGGTCCATGTCCTGAGCCATCCATGGCACACATTGGCTTGGAAAAGCATCCACATCAGGGCTGCTTGTTACCCTGCTCTCCCCTCCTCCAGGGGGGAATCCCAAGGGCAGATCAGCTCCTTTGCAGAGTCCTTACGAGCTTGGTGGTGTCCATCCTCTCCCTCCTTGCAGCCCACGGGGTGGACTCTGCTCTCCAGAGGTGTGTCCGTTTTGACTTGGAAGAAGCTGTGTTGTGAAACAGAAACTCATCACACACACACAGAGCACTTTTTGATGTGCTCTGAGACAGCGGATGCAGTTCAGCTTCGAGATTTCCACTGTTCAAGCCCCAAATCCCAAAGCAAAACTCCCAGGCATGAGCCCACGGAGGAGGAAAATGAAGGAAATGTGCATTCCCAGCCCTTTGAAGCTGAACTGCTGTGTGACACAGCTCCAGAGTGTGGAGCCAGGTGGAGCAGGAGCTCTCAGGTTTGTGCTTTTGAATTTATAATGTGGACTCATCCACTCGGCCAGCAGCAGAGGTGGGTTAAAATGAGATCAGGGACATGCTGCTCCAAGCCAGGGTTTGCTTCCAGCAGGGACAGCCTCTCCGGGAAAAAATCCCCCATCTCACACATCCTGCCCTGGAATGACAACCCTCCTGAGCTCTCCCTCAAGACCTCTCCTCCCTTGTCACTTCTGGGACTCCTCTGACTTTAAACCACTCAATCAAACCTGCACCAGTGCTTGAGAACAAACACAAGCACACGAGTGGTTTTCCAAGTTCAGGGATTAGAAGGAAAACCTGGCGTTGTACACCCTGACCAGGAGGTGTGAGCATAGCAGAGGCACTGCTGGGATGGACTCCTGCCCCATTCCCATCAGAAAACACATCCAGTGTGGACAGCAGGAGTGGGGACAGGGGGAAGAAACTCCTTCAGAGCCTGGCTGGGATTTGGAGCAGGTGGCACCTCGGTGTGGCTTAGAGGCAAGTGTAGGAAAGGTGAGCATCACCTAGGATGGCTTTCAGGGATGGCTCTCAGCCACCTCCCTGTGACTAATTACAGACCAAACCAGCCCAGGAGGTGACCCCTGCCCAGCGCATCCAGGTGCTGTGTGGCTC
>NW_008681274.1:0-1074 GCF_000695815.1 Acanthisitta chloris | reverse complement strand
GGAATAAAGCACTTCCCATGGGACATACGATGGAGACATGGAATGGGGCATGGAACAAGGACAGGGAATGGGGACACAGGATCAGGCCACGGATTGAGGCACAGGATAAGGACATGGAATGGGCCACGGAACAGCGTCCCAGTTTAATGCCGCGGTGCTGCTCCGGCCTCGGCCCGCAGGATCCGCAGCAGCGCAGTGTGGACTCCTTCATCCATGAATCCCTGTGGAAAAGAGGCATTGCTTTCCCAGGATCCCACCTGGGACCCAGAACTGTCCCTCCCTCCCTCCCATGGGATCCCACCTGGGCAGCCTGGAGCAGGTGTGTGCGGTACACGGACACAGTGTCCTGGTGGTTCTTCCGCTGGACCTGGAAGGGATGGGGAGCACTGGGGACACTGGGGGGACACTGGGGGGACACTGGGGGACAGTGGGTGCTGATCCCACCTCCAGCTGGAGCTGGAGCTGGGCGCTCCGGCCCCGCAGCCCCAGGACCTCGGCCGAGAGCTTCCAGCCCCAGGACCTCGGCCGAAAGCTTCTCCGTCTCCACCAGCAGCTGCTTCATCTGGGAAAGGGAAAATTTGGGGGGTGAGGGAAGTGTGGGTGCTCCTGGTGCCCATCCAGGGACCCCCACGATGGAGCTGGGAGATGGACACGGGTGGGGAGGGGAAGGATGGGATGGGAATGGGGATGGGATGGGAATGGAATGGGGAGGGGATGGAGATGGGATGGGGACGTGATGGGATGGGGACGTGATGGGAAGCAGCCAGGGATACAGATGAAGAAGGGAAGTGTGTGTGCTCGTGGTGCCCATCCAGGGACCCGCACGATGGAGCTGGGAGATGGACACGGGGGGGGAGGGGAAGGATGGGATGGGAATGGGGATGGGATGGGATGGGAATGGAATGGGGAGGGGATGGAGATGGGATGGGGACGTGATGGGAAGCAGCCAGGGATACAGATGAAGAAGGAAACATCGGTGGGAAAGGGATGATGATGGGAAGAGGACCGGGAAGGGGATGGGGATGGATATAGGAGGATGACGGTACGGGAACCCTGACGGGCACAGGGATGGGA
>NW_008681273.1:0-209 GCF_000695815.1 Acanthisitta chloris | reverse complement strand
CCGCCAACGCACCCCTCGACTAGCCCCTGGGGCACCCCCAGACTGGGGGGCTCTGGGGGGGAAGGGGGAGGAGCCTCCATGGCACTCATGGCAATGGAGAACCCACCATGGCACTGGGGGAGTCCTCACAGCAATGGAGACCCCACCACAGTGTGATGGGACCCCCATGGCACTGGGGGTGACCTCATGGCAATGGAGAACCCACCATG
>NW_008681272.1:22734-22988 GCF_000695815.1 Acanthisitta chloris | reverse complement strand
GCGCCGCGCTGTGTGCCAGCAGGCAGCTCTGCAGCCGGGACGTCCCGCCCGGGCCGGGGGAGCGGAGGGATGAGTTGCGTGACCTTGTGTAACACCGTCAGAAGCGTTTTCCTATCGCGCCGCGCTGTGTGCCAGCAGGCAGCTCTGCAGCCGGGACGTCCCGCCCGGGCCGGGGGAGCGGAGGGATGAGTTGCGTGACCTTGTGTAACACCGTCAGAAGCGTTTTCCTATCCCGAGGCAGGCAGCAGGGGAGG
>NW_008681272.1:0-22699 GCF_000695815.1 Acanthisitta chloris | reverse complement strand
AAGCCTGGTGGGTGCAAAATCAGAGGTCCTGGTGGTCGTTTGGATTTATGTCCTTGTTCCATTTTATTCTCCTTGGTGTTTTTCCTTCCTTCAAGAGCTGATAAAGGGAAGCAAGCTAAGCAAAATCTAACTGTGCCCTTGTCTCGGTTATTTTTGTTTGGGTTTGTAAGTCAGAGTTTGACTGTTTTGAAAAGTTGGGGTTGATGGAGATTTTTGCTTGAAGTCACTTTGGTCAGGAAAATCACACAGCTGATTTTTCTCTTAGCAGACAAATTATACTATGTGTGTGAAAATTGGCGACGCTGTCATCTGGACTTGTCAGACCCTAGGAAAAATGGGAGCTGCCCAGTTGTACTGGGTGACTAAGCCACTAACTGGCTTGTTTAGAGTCCAGCAGCTTCACAGTGTGTGCAGTTCACCATGTTTGTTGGTCATGAGTACCTATTATTGAAAAAGAGAAATATTTATTGATTGTTTCCAGAGAATCAAGTGTTTGACTCTTGTTCCTGAATGTGTCTGTAAAATGATTCATGCTATGTGCAGACAATTTAGCAAGGTCTTGAGTTATCACAAATTCCAGACTTGAACACAATTTGAAGGTACTGAATATGACTAGCCATTATGCTGGATCAATGCTAAGAATTATGCCTCAGAGCAAGCACCACAAAACTCCCATTAAAATGGTTGATTTTAAAAAGAGTGAGAGATTAATTTTTGTTCTACCCATGGAGGAGCAACTGAGTAGACAGGGAATTCAGGAGCTGATGAACGAGACTGCATCATGGCTTACTGCGTACATCAACAGAAGAAGTCCCCAAAGCAACCAAACCTTCTGAGGATGAGTCATAGCCCCCAAGCAAGTCAGAAGCCTGGTGTCCACAAACTTAACACATGAAAGATTCTGCTGGGAAAAGAGGGAGAGCACTGACAGAAAAAAAACCCCTAACAGACTTAAAGAAACTGAAGCTTGCAAAGCCCGTCCTGCCCTCTCTTCCTCCCACAGGGGCAAGGATTAAGGAAGTTTGTTACATCCAGTCTTCTAAAAGAAACTTGGAAAATAAGAATTACAGGAATGGAGAAAACCCCAGGCTTTTGGTTTGTTCTTTTGAAATAATTGTGCACCAACATATAAGTTGAGAAACAGCAAGCAGCCAGAA
The DNA here is from genome assembly GCF_000695815.1 of Acanthisitta chloris. Classification (NCBI taxonomy): domain Eukaryota; kingdom Metazoa; phylum Chordata; class Aves; order Passeriformes; family Acanthisittidae; genus Acanthisitta; species Acanthisitta chloris. The sequence goes on along the minus strand of NW_008681272.1, from coordinate 21,542 downwards.
TACTAGTACCCCTCTCTGTGTCAGCAAGTGAGCTCCTGGTAGTGAATGTAGTCACATCAAGACACAGGAATGTATCAAAATGAATTTGATGTTAACCAGGCAAAATCCATTTTGTATCATAAACACAGCAGTATTTGTAAAAAAATGGCATCGTAAAACAACATTTTCTAGTTTGTTGCAAGAATAAATAAGAATAACTTTGATTTTTGTATGTATTTCACAGACGAGTCCAACCAGAAGAGTAGAGAGAGGAATTTTACCACAATTTGAGTTTATTTGGACACTGCATTCAGATTCAGTCTCTTAGACACAGCAATAAAATTCAGACCCTGTTACCTAGAGGACAGGCTTGGGTTGGGGTAAAGACATACAGATTCAGTTCCTGTTTTAGCCATCAGTTTGTGATCCTCTTCTGTCATGCCTTTCTTACTTCAGCTTAAATCATCCAGGCAGAGTGTAAAAGATACACTGTATAACAGAAGGAGTTCTCAGACTTAGTCAGGCACTGGAACTCAGAGAAAAAAATTGTTCAGGAGTACTGTAAAGCCAGAAATATGGTTCAGGCTTAGCTCAATTTTGTTTAGAGCCATTACATTTTTCTAGATTTGGAACCTTCTGCTTTTTACCCAGCATTTTATGCATTTCTTGCCACTTGACTATGAGGCACAATAGCATGGAAACTGGGGACAAATCAGTCAGCCATGAAATAGAAATGATTAGACAGAGAACGAGGAATCTGCTCTGTAAGCAGCTCTCTAAAAGGCCTCAGTGTTGTCTGTATTCAAATACTTCCCATAGCACATTTTAAAAATAACCCTTGCTTGGGAGAAGCAAGAGACATGTTCCCTTGATTTGCAACATGAAGCATCTGCACAGCTTACCCTGCAGCAGATGTGTGATGCAGGCAGCAATAGAGTTAGGATCCAAGCAAAGGAGAGAAACACATTTGAGATCCCTTTATTAAAACTAGACATGTGGAACAGCTTGACACCAAAGTTGCTGGTTGACTTTGTTTACGGTATTTCTCAAATTAGCTACCCAGTGGAAGCTAAGTGCTGGAAGGATTCCAGAAAACTGGGGCAAATGGCTGGATTTCTGTTCAGAGAGTGTTGTGAATGAGGCCCTACAGAACCTGAGGTACACAGACAACGGAGTCGACAGTTCTGTGCTGGAGGAAGCACAGTCTAGTAAAAATCACCAGAATATCCTTCCTGTTCCAATTCCTCCAGTGGGGACCAGAAGAGACGGAGTTTCTTCCTCAAACAACTGGCCTCATGCATCACCTTGACAGCAGGAGAACATGCACTTGTGGTCCCACTCCATCAGGCACTGGCTTGTGAAGGTGGATAGTCAGGCAGAAGGCAAGGGGGGAATCTAGCAAGGGAGAAGCAGCTTCTATGCACCTGGGAGCTCTCCGGGAGTCATGCTGGTGATTATACAGCTGGTTTGCCTCACAGTTGTATCAGTCTCATATGTCCTTTACCAAGCAATTCTACACTTGGACTTGCGTCTCACAGGTTTTATTTGTGCTTGATGAGATGCAACAAACAGGGTAGAAAGCTAATTGCTTTTCCCCCTCTCATTCGTTCCCCAATGACCCAGGATTCACATGAAGGTGCCTGAAGTTCAGCCTTTGCTCTTCTTGTTTCCCAGCACAGCACTTGTGTTTTCTGGTGTATGGATAAATTGCAGCCTTCCAACTCTGGAGTTCAAAGTTTCTTAAAGTATCTGTGGTCAAGTCTGCACAGAGTTTACTGAATTTGGAAGATGCAGAGGAGGGAGCCAGTTCTACAGAATGCTCTTCTCAGTAACTTCCTTGCTCAAGATGGGGATGGACCTTGCAACCAACCCTGCAAAGTCTGCTCCTTTAGGACTAGTGAGGACCAAATGTGCAGTCGTATCTGCAGCCAGATTATTTTTTTCCTACAGTAATGTGCCAGGAAGAAAGGCTGGTCTGCCATCTAGAACATAATTATTATTTTGTTTTAAACAAGTGGTGTCTATCTGCTGTTTGTTGCATATGAGTCCTTTTTGCTCTGGAAAAAAATTCCAGTACTTGGCTACAGATGTGAGGATACAGAGCTTTTGTACCAAGTTTTAAACAGTTATGTATTCATGCCTTCCACTTAAAACTAACACAGTTAAGGGCAATTCAGCTCACTGCAAGGAAAAGCCTGGAATTTTTAGTCAGATGTTGACAAATACCATAATACCCTTGTGTAGTCATTAGGGAGGAAACTATTACTCAGCCATTTTAAAGTAATTTACAATTTCTGCCTCTTTTTAATAAAAAGAGAGGGGCTTTTAAAAGTAGTTTGCCATTTTATGTAATCTTTCACAACTAAGGTCCCTCCCTGTTGCATTGAGCACAGTGTAAGATGCACAAAGAGGTGACTGGGCAGGGCACTTCACATCCCCACACCTGAGACCTCCTGGAAGGAAAGCAGGTGTCATTCCCTGTTCTTTTTGGATGGGAGAGCTAAGGCATTGAAGGCTGTCACTTCAATGTGACAACAAGTGTCAACTTGACAAGGACACAGTTCTGCTCTTTGACATGGTAAAATGAGAGAAAAGCAGAGCTCATTTAGGTGCTATTTCTGAAACAAGGAATTAAGTGAAATTTAATGCAGATCCTTTTTCTTTGTTTTTTAGATATTGTTAAAATTCCTGAGAAAATAGATATATATGTTTAAATATGTCCACATAAATATATAAATGTACAAATATATATATATATACACACAAATATATATGTGTGTGTGCGTGTTCTAATCCAAGTTTGTCATCTGAGCTCTTGCTATTGGCAGTGAACAAAGTGAGATGCCTCTGGAGGCAGATTCACATCAAGGAGTTTAGCCCTACCCAAAGGACAGAACAAACAGTGCTCTCAAAGGATGTTTCCCTCAATTGCTAATACCTGTAGCTACGATTTAACAACTAACTTGCACATAACTGTGTTTAAATTGAATGATTCTGTAACTTTGTGTCCTATTAACAAGCTATAGGGTTTAGATTTAAAATGCAAGAAAGTCAAAATGTTCGACTTTGGCTACCGACACGATCCAATTCTGTTTCAAATATTTCTTCCGAAGCTAGGCTAGGAGTGAGAGACTAAAAACTCAAGACATTATGAATGCCAGTTCATATGAGAACTGAGCGAGATTTTAAGAGTTCTGAAAAACAGTTTCCTTCCACATTGATTAGGAGTTTCCAGACATGGAATTTCTGAATGTCCATAAGATTACAGCTAATAATGGCATCTGTTCTAATGAAAGCTTCTTTCTCAAAAAAATGTGTTTTTGTTTAAACTCATGGTATTATTAAAGCCTCATGCACAGCCTTCTTGCTTAGCATGATGAACATGACTCATAACTCCATAGGAAAATGTTCATTTGATGGCCATGGGGACAGAGCCAACAATTCAGCATGGCTGTTCCTTTTGTTATAATTTATTGGACACTATCTCAGATTCAGAGGAGACAAATATTTTTCGATTCTGATAACTTCAGCAGAATTCAGATTATATGTTAGAAAATTTTAAGAACTATTTGAATTAACTGTAGAATTTTTAGCCCACTATGTGGATAGAAACACCATCTTCTGTTGCACAGAGTATGGCTGTCTAAGACAAACAAATAAAAAATATTGAAATCCATAACTCTCCAGGGGGAAGAGGTATAATTGTATACAACAGAGTGGTCTGCCCATGTGGTGCCCATTGAGGAGATTTGATCTCTGTTGTATTTTAGGAAACAGAGAAAGAAAATATAAGTGAATTTGGTTGGTTCTGTACCACTTGTGATCTCTGGAAAAGTGAAGACAGATATAGTTCTAAGCTAAGTTAAGTTCGTATTTCTCACAGCTCTCAAAAACCCATGTAATAATCAGACAGCAGGATGAAGTCTACATCAGCAATTGATTTTCTGAGCTTTTTCATCCAGAACTACCATCTTTCTTTTCCTTTCCAGACAAATGACAGTAATAAAAACCCTCTTGGACTAAAAAGGATTTGTTATTTTGAAGATGAAAGAGAAGTTGTGCTATTTAATTTTGTTTGTTCTATCAGAGAGGCAGGTTAAACCTTGTTAGTCTTTTTGGCAGATTTCTTATGAAAATGTATTTTGATAATTTCAAAACAAACTTTGAATTTTATGCAATATCATTCTTGTCAGAAATTTTGTTATCAGATTAGCATTCAAAAGAACAAATAATTTCAATGCCACTCCAATATCCCCACTCTAATGAGCACATGAATTGATAAAACTTGTACACAATTTAATTGAAGATGAAGGAGCTGTGCTGTAGATGCTAGTGGAGCTGCAGCAGGGTGGGGTTTTCCTGTAGTCTTTTATTTATCTGGCCCATGTACTTTATTTTCAAATAAATAGTAACTGATAAATTCAGCTTCATAGATAAGAAGTGAGAAGACACTCTAACAGCTGAAGGTGAAAGCATCACATTCTCTGTCCAAACTCCTGCTGTGCTGAATTTATGTTCAGAGTTCCAGAAGAGACTAAGGGAGTCTCATAGATGGATTGCAACACTTCCTCTGTCAACTTTTAAATCCATTCTTGGAATTCAAACAAACATTACCAAAAAAAATCATCTTTCCCTCAAATCAGGTTGATATATTATGTAGGCCTCAGCCATAAAGTCATCTATTTTTTATGAAGTACAGGTTCATGTATCATAGAATTTTGGGGGTTGGAAGGAACCTTAAAGATCATCTAGTTCCAACCCTCTCTGCCATGGGCAGGGATGCCATTCGCTAGATCAGGTTGCTCAAAGCCCCATCCAGCCTGGCCTTGAACTCTTCCAGGGATGAATTATCCCCAGCTTCTCTGGGAAACCTGTTCCAGGACCTGACTTAGGAATTTCTTCCTAACATGAAATCTAAACCTCCACTCTTTCAGTTAAAGCCATTACCCCTTGTACCTTGTAAAAAGTCCCTCTCCAACTCTCTTGTAGGCCCCCCTTTATGTATCTGGAAGGCTGCTCTAAGGTCTCCCTGGAGCCTGATCTCCTCCAGGCTGAACAACCCCAAGTCTCTATACCTGTCTTCATTGGAGAGGTACTCCAGCCTTCTGGTCATCTTCATGGCCCTGATCTGGACTCACTCCACAGGTCCACATTCTTCTTATCTTGGAGGCCCCAGAGCTAGATGCCATACTCCAGGTGGAGTAGCATGAGAGCAGAGTGGGAGAATCACCTCTTTCAACCTGCTGGTCACACTTCGTTTGAAGCAGCCCAGCATGAGGTTGGCTTTTTGGGCTGCAAGCCAGGTCACACTGAGTTTCTTGTCAACCAATATCCCCAAGTGCTTCTCTGCAGGGCTGCTCTTCTGTTCTCCACTCAGCCTGTATTTGTGCTTGGGATTCCCCTAAACCAAGTGCAGGAATTTGCACTTGGCCTTGTTAAACTTCAAGAGGTTCACACGGGACCACCTCTTAAGCCTGTCAAGGTCCCTCTAGGTGCCATCCCTTCCCTCCAGCATGTTAACTGCACCACACAGCTTGCTTTTGTCAGGAAACTTGCTGAGGGTGCACTCGATCCAATCTCTGTTGTCATGCAGTTTATGAGAAGAGCAGAACTGTAGAATAATGATATCTTGATTTTTAGGAAGTACTAAAGAAATAGCTGCATCATATTTAAGTATCAAAACTTCACACTGATGTTCATGTTCATGAATGTACCTCTTTAAACACGCAGATGGACAGACATATCTGGATGTATGTATATGTATCAGGCTTCTTTGCTAACCTAGTTGATTATCAAGCAATGTGAAACAAGTAATAAACCAAAGAAAGCTTCCTAAGAGTTTCTTTTTGGGAAAAATTAATAACCTCCCAGCAGCTCAGTTTCCAGGGAGGAAAACTTTTTTTTCTAACTGCTTACTCCAACAACATCAAGATATTTCTCAAGGAACTGGCTGACATAATATCCCCACCTGCAAAGGATGTTTTGCTGTTTTGTAGAGTGCAGATCTCTCCTTGAAGGTGCTAGTCTTTCCTTCTGCTGGACTGTATTGAGACAGGACTGGCAAGTGCTTCAGGAAGAGATCTCTAGAGAGTGACTGGCTGCTACAGTGCTTGACCCGTTGGCATCAGTTGCATTTTTCTCACGAGTACTTCCGCAGATTTTGATGAGCCTGCCCAACTGATAAAACAAAGCCCATCACCAGGGCTTTTCTGGTATGTAATCAGTCATTCAGCATAGGCAGGGAGCAGGAGGCTGTTCTCTCAGTAATTAGTGGCAAAGTATTTTTTGCCTGTTTTCATTGATTTTCACCATTTGTGAAATGATAACCAGCAGTCACCACTTTTTTCTAAGTCATGGCATGATTAAAACATTTTCATAATCCATTGGAGTGTTTGTTATACATGCAGTAGGAATCACTCCTGACCAGATTGGTTTTCTTCTCTGGCTAGAAGAGTGCAGTCCTTCAGTTCTACTTTCCAGCATGAATAGCCTTGTTTGTTAAAGCATTGTTTGCTTTTCTGACATACTCTGTAGCACTCAGGAAACATTCACTATTTCCATTAAGGGATCTACCAGCAGCACACTTTTCTTGCCATATTGAGGAAAGCAGGCACAGGGAGACAGGGAATGTAAGGCAAATTCATTGGTCAGTTTGAACAAGTAACTGGGGTGCGCAGTTCTGCTTGCTTATTTAGGCTCTCATTCACTTTGGAAGTACTTGTTTGCCACTGTTCTGCACTTAACCAGCCTTACACAATAGCTGTGGTCCTTGACATCTGTAGCCATGGCATCATTTTTGTGTGCAAAGGAGCATCGGTGGTGCCTGGTGATCTGACCAGTCCCCAGAAGAGCAGTGTGCTCTGAAAATAGAGCTCAAGGTTGACAGGCAAAGCCTAATCTTGCTGCAGCCCAGCCTGGAGGCATTCAGGGCTCCCTTGTTAGATGCTTGCTACCAATACCAGGAGTCAAGATGATTTCTTGTCTTGTGATGGAACTGAACACTGCTAGATGTTCATGTTTTGTGGTCAGCCATGCTATAGCCTGAGGTTTATATAAATTCTGTGAAACAGAATGAATTTTGGCATTACTAAACACCTGAGAGCACCTAATGTTTGATGTTGAACCTGATTAGCAAGGAAGTAGACCATCTAGGCACCATGAAGCTCTGTTTTCAGAAACAAAGTACCACCTTTTCTACTTAACCACGAGTAAACATTTAGCTGTTTACTAGCGAGATGGAGATTACACAGTACTCTTAAAAGGGTGAACGAGTCTCCTGATGTCTGGGAGGTTAAGGAGGGAAGGGGAAAGGGCAGCTTTACTCCTGGAAGTCCCAACACCTCCCCATCTTCTTTCCTGTGGATTCAGTAGAAACAGTATAAACACTTTCATCATTTTCTGATAAACTGTGGTAGTGGTCAGAAAGACAAGCACCAGTATATGTGGAAACATGGTATTCCAAATGATCAAGGAAACATGTAGAGGTTTAGCTGATATCACTGATTTAACAGAAAGGTTGTGAGTTTATTGCTTAACCTTTTATTTTAGTTTTCTACTCCAAGCACTCTAATAGGCAATTTTTAAGTTCCAAATAGTATGTGGAAGTACAAAAGCGAACAATGATCTCATAATGTTCATGCGTTTTCTTATTTTTAATAATCCATAGCCTTCTCCAATATTAGTAGTGTTGCACCTATCCTGAATATCACCTCCCAAATGTGACTCATGCCATAGAAAGGCTTGTCATTTTGTACTGTTTCAAACATTTTCTTCTGTTGAATATTTCTTCAATGGACATTGAATATATTGGGGAATTTTACAAATTACATTTTTCACAACAAAAAAAAATACCATATCTGCTTTTTTCTATGTCTGTTTCAAGTCTTATAAGGACATAATATAATATGGTTAAACAATATTATACCTAGCCTTGAAATCAGGGAAAAACTGTTTAAAAAACAACACAGGGTAAGCAGTAAAGACAGTTTCCATACTCTGTGCTAAAAATGTCAAGAAAACAAGCTTGTGACTCTGGGTATAAATACACATTCAGACTAGACTTTAGCCCTGGTCCAGCAGAGCATGTAAGGAAGTATATTGACGTCAGTGGGACAAATTCACATTTTCAGGTTGTGTGCATATTTAAATGGTTGCCTGACTGAAGATATTAGTGGTCAATCAAGAGACATCCAGTAAGGATCTAAGCATCCTTTTACTGACTCCGAAAGATACTGATGGCACACAAACATGTAGGCATCCTCAGCACTTGTTTGGGTTCCTCTTCAGTGGTGCAGTGGTGGTGTCTGGCTATGCAAACTGCATGGTGTGAGCACAGTGGCAGCACACAGCTACCACACACAAAGATTTGAATAACTGCAGTTACAGTCACAGAAATTTAGGTTAGGTCAAAGGCTAATGCTGATGGTCTTAATAATATTTTTTTCTGATAGACTCAGCACAGTGATTTTTTTTCTATGTAATGGATATGACATACCTCAAAGAATAACCTTTTGAGGAGAAACACAGCTAGTAAGTTGAGGTTGACATTTAACACGTGTTTCCAGCCTGCCAGGTTTTGATACATAGGGGCTTAAAGTGGCAAGGTCAGCAGGTCAACTAATTTCATACACAGGGCATATATTCTTGAGTCAGATATCTTCACACTGCTAAGCTTTTTCAATTAATAGTTCTTTTCTTTTAACAGACTTTTCCCCTTTCTTGCAAATAAATCTTGTAAATAAATCCCATACTGTTTCCCTTTCTTGTAAAAATATTTTAGAATCCAAGCAAGTTCCTTAATTCCCTGATAAAAGTTTATTAAACATATGCAGAGCAAAAGAAGGCTGTGTTAATTCTCAATAGCAGAAACAGACAAAAGCTTCAAGCAATGTAAAAACTGGCTTTACCAAAGTGAATAGTAGGAAACAAAGAATAGCTGAAGTCAGGAAGTATATTGTAGGCATGGAACAGGAGTTGATACTGTAATAGTTTAGACTGAAACAGAAGGCTGTAGTGAGTTATTAGCATCCTTTAGAGGGTCAAAAGAAATTTCCTTTACTTTTCTTCTTGTTATAAGTGAGTGTGCCTGTATTTTCATTAGCTTGGCAACTACCTCAGTGTGATTTCACAGCACACTTAGACAGCTCTGGAGGAGCAAATTGCACACTGAATGTGCAATCTACTGAACAAGACCTGTGTCTAACCTGAGCATGCCTTTATGTATGTATGTGCGTTCTACATGAACCTGATGCTTTGGCAAAAGTGACCTTGAGAACAATACCCTAAAAAATGTCTTATCCCTGCAAGCCAGTTAGATTGATTTGCAGAAATGAGAGTGTCTTTGTCCTATAGGATCATATTTCTTGCCACTTCTCTTTCTCCTGTTAGTCCTATTTTTACTTTAGTTAGTTCAGTTGGACTCCCATTATCAGTCTGATGGCACTTACTGTCACTGAGTGCTACTGAGCTAAAAACCAGAGGGAGAGTATTAGGTGGGACTGAGGAGGGTGTGAATAATCTGAGTGATGTAAATGTAACCCATAGCAAGGCAAAACACATTCCATCACCTGTTCCTCCTGATCCCTACAAGTTACAAACAGGATCCTTCATGGGAATGGTTTAGTGCAGGAAGAACCTGGGTGATATTTCAGTTCCTGCAGGGTAAGGACTTATCTGTACTTCTTGAAAAGTGAAATAAATGGAGCATTTCCCAGCCAGTGGATCTGTATGTGGTCTGCTAGCAGATGAGAAGTAGAAGAATACCTCAACTCCTTGCCTCTCTTTATTTAGACACTGTTGTGAGTAAGTCCGGTTTTGGACAGCACCACAGAAGTTGGCTTGACAGGTGTAGCTGGACTTTCTTGACATGTATGTAATTTCATAATATTCTTATGGCTTTTAGGGAGATAACAGCTTCATTTTAACACTATTCAGCTAAGAGGTTTTAGACTTGTGTCATGTTTAACCCCAGCCAGCCACCACAGACCATGCAGCCACTTGCGCACTCCCCCACCAGTGGGATAGGGGAGAGAATTGGAAGGGTAAGAGCTGGAAAAACTCATGGGTTGAGATAAAGACAGTTTAATAGAGAAAGAAAAAGTTGCACACAAAATCAAAGCAAAACAAGGAATTAATTCACTGCTTCCCATGGGCAGAAGGTGTTCAGGCATCTCCAGGAGAGCAGGGCCCATCACGCGTAACGGTTACTTGGAAAGGCCATCGCTCCAAATGCCTCCCTCCTTCTTCCTTCCACTTTATATACAGAGCACGATGTCCTATGGTATGGAATATCCCTTTGGTCAGTTTGGGTCACCTGTCCCAGCTGTGTCTCCTCCCAACCTCCCATGCACCCCTAACTTCTTTGCCAGCATGACAAGTACAGAAAGCAGAAAAGGCCTTGGCTCTGTGTAAGCTCTGCTCAGCAATAACAAAAACATCTCTATATTATCAACCATGTGTTCAACACAAATCCTAAACATAGCCCCATACTAGACACTGTGAAGAAAGTTAACTCACATTCAACCCAAACCAGCACAACTTGCCAGGCTGTTTTTCTGTCTTTTCACTCACAAGTTCCCTTATTCAAACTGGAGTGATGTGGAACATGGGACATGAAAAATGAAATGGGAAAGGCATAATAGTGTGACATCTGCCATTGTTCCTACAGATCCATCTATTCAGCTTCTGTGCATTGGTAGAAGCATTCTGAGAGCTGCTGAAATTGCTCAGAGAAAGTAACCTCTAGATAATTATTAGTGGCATGAATACATCACTATTATTTCACAGGCAGATTTATTTCTGAGTACTTTTAGGACAACTGTATATGACTTGAGCTGGGAAATCCTGACCAAAGGTATATCATAGGTGTTCTAATATTAGCATAATAGCCTGCGATGAGCACAGGATTGCCCATCTGAAAATGTTATATGGCATGATTCTTCAGTCAGCTCCCCAGGATTAACTCTATGGACATATTAAACAGTCATTCAGTTTCTTGCAGAGGAATAGTTTTGTGATGTTCTCTTTCCCGTTGAATGCAGTATCTATACAACTGGTTGTGATAACCAAATGAAATATCCTATATTATGGGTTATATCAAACACATGTCTGTGTGATGTGGAGCTGAACCATCATTGCAATTCTGTTAATTTTCTAATAGAAATGTTATGACAATTAAGCTTCCTGAACATCTCAGTATTTCATCAGAGAGCACTAAAATATGCCTGTTGGAATGCGTTGCTTCCTTAGGCGACTTTTTGAATGATTTATGAACAGTGAAAACTATGAAATATGTGGAAGAGTGTGTTCCTTCCAAATATTAACATTAGCCTGACAGTGTCTTTCATGAACAGAGTTTTGTCCCATAAACAGGATAGGTGAGAACAAAATGGCTTTAATGTGAAGAGCCTCCTTATGTTTAATAAGATGAAAGATCTCCCTAACCCCTAAGGACCGAGGATCTCCATCTGATGCATATCTAAATCTAGCATTTTATTTCTTAATCTGGAAACTATCTATGTCTGTTTCAAAACATATATTTAAATAACTAGCCTCACTGTTTATTCACTGCCAAAATTCAGCAAGGCTGTACAAGGAAGAATGGCAAAATTCAGACAAATGAAACACATTTTATTGGTATGTGCTTGAGGTGTATAAAAAGTCAAAGTAGTGACTATGTTTACTCCACTCATAAAAATGTGAAATGTTAAGTTCACCAACAAAAGCATGATGATTCTATTCACCTGGTTTGTCCATTAAGTAGGCTTTAAGAGCACTGCATACCTTAGGGCTGTAGGAGATATGGAAAATATATTCAGCTTTGGGGATATCTCCGTCTAGAAGTTAGATGTCTAATTTTGAGCTAATCATGGAGGCTCCCTGGTAGTCACTGGGAAAAGGTGGTTACTGAAGATTCATGACTTAAATGATGTGTTAGAACACATTGAATTATGTTGGGATGTAGGAAGTACGTGTCTCAACGTCTTGTTGCAGGGGACCATAGCTCTCCAGGAAAGGTGTTTCTGGAATACACCCTTGATGCAAACATCCAGTTGACTGACTTTGTGTTTTCTGCTGCAGATTGATTTTGAAGATGTGATCGCAGAGCCAGAGGGAACACACAGCTTTGATGGGATTTGGAAGGCCAGTTTTACCACCTTCACTGTAACCAAATACTGGTTTTATCGTTTACTGTCAGCAATCTTTGGTATTCCTATGGCTCTCATCTGGGGCATCTACTTTGCCATTTTGTCATTCCTGCACATCTGGGCAGTGGTGCCATGCATAAGGAGCTACCTGATTGAGATCCAGTGTATTAGCCGCGTCTATTCGATCTGCATCCACACTTTCTGCGACCCACTGTTTGAGGCCATAGGCAAAATGTTCAGCAGCATCCGAGCCACAGTACGGAAAGAGATTTGAGGGACATTTCAAGGAGAGCCATCAACCTAGGAGGGGGTTGGGGTATTTGTGTTGTTTGGAGTGTTTTGGTGCCAGTTTTGTGTTTCCCAAAGCAACATACAACAACTGGTGGTGGATATACTGGCCCAAAACAAAGAATCACTTACTCAGTTTCTTTTTCTACTGTTTATTCTTACTGGACTACTTGCCTTCTTTATTTTTTCCCCTTTTTTCCTTTTTTTTCCCCTTCAGTCTGCATTTCAAACTAACCTTAAATGGCTATTCTTCCATGCCAGCTGCATATCATTTTGCTGGCTTTTCAATTCAGAGATTGAAGTGTTGTTGGATGCCTTTTTACCTTACCCTTCATTCCTTGTGAGATAAATCCACAGTGATACTGAAGAACGACAAAAATGCTTTCCAACACTATAAAGCCATTCGTTTTATTGTGGCCAAAGAGTGCAGAGCTATCGCAGCAGAATGAACGTGACCAGCTGGCAGGTTTTAGCAGAATGTTCTTTTTCAATTGGATTGTCAGTTGACTGCAGCTATTTACAGTGGTGGTCAGATATTGTGCACTATGAATAAATTAGTTAAGTAAACAAATTACTGAACTAATGTATGTCCTGAAAATTTAACACTTTATCAAGCTGGAGATATGGACACATAAAAGTTTCAGTCAGTGCCTTTCTGTCTCATTCTCTATTGGAAGTTTGCATCCTGTCATTTCCCAGACTTTGCTAGGGTTGCAGAAGCAAACTTTGGTTGACAGCTAAAACTGGTCATTGTGGAAATGTTTTCCTGACTGTGACTTAGGACACATCCCTTAGCAAGCATTTAGGTGCTTATCTCATAGGCTTCTGGGGTATTTTTGCAAAGTATTCGTACAAATGCATATCGAGGGTATGCAGAGTTAACCCCAAGTTACAGGAAAAATGAAGGTGTGCCAAACAAGCCACATGAGGCCAGAGAGGAGCTTCCCCTGAGAGAAACTTTTCTATCAGCTTTCAAAATTTCCCTATGAGCAGAAATCAGCCTGCTACTAGCACACAGGTTGTTTTCAGGATGCTTTGCTGAGTCTGAACTTAACCATCACAAGAGATGGTTTAGAATCTTCATATTTGTGTGTTGGTTTGTTCATTTTTTTAGCTAAGCTGCCACTTCAGGAAGTCTTAATCAGAGGGTGTTGTGTGAAACTACCATGTTGCAAAGTGGAAGGCCTCAGTAGTGGAGCCTTTGTGACATATTCTGATGCTGTGACCTGCAAGAGCTTTTTGCCCTCGTGATAGTACTGTGTTCAGAGATGCTCTATGCATCCTCATTGGTTTGTGTGAAGCATTTGTAAAAATAGTTGTGAGGCCAATCAGCTTTATTTTAAACCAAGCTGGGGCCTGAGCCTACTCCAGCTGGAATCTCCAGCAAACCAGTTCTAGACCTCCAAGAGTGCAAGATTTGGCCCTTGGGATGAACATGGAGCTGTTTGGTACACCTACAGCTTTTTTTATTTAGCGCTGATATTTCACATATTGCTTTACCTAACATGGGAGTGCCTTCGGTTCTGTTTCTGCCAAAGCTTTGAAAACTTTAGGAAATGCTGCATTTTTTAATGGGGGGGAGGGCTGAGGGGAGAGGGAGTGCACAAAAAAAAATTATGAAGCTATTAACTACTATTGTTTGCATTTAAAACAGACACTGGTATGGATATAGTTTTATGTTTTTCTATGTACATAATGAAGAGTGTACTATTATAGATTTTTTCAGTATTAAAAACAAGCAAGATTGTAAACAAGAAATATTTTATCTTTTTATGAGGAAAATCACTGGGAAGAAAACCTTCTTGATTTACCATATAAACTGTATATCCTGAAAGATGTCTGTTCACTTAGAGTTCTTAGTCCCTAACCCAAATACATTGCTGATCCAAACATTTACATTGTTGTTACACGCTTACAGATATAACTGACACTTTTTAAAAATTCTGCATGTACATTAAAGACTACAATAAAAGATGTTTAATGGTAGCTCCTGTCTGACTTCTTTTACCTTGAACATCATGTGCAAAAAAATTGTTTGAAGCTTTCTCTGTCAGTCCAGTGGAAACAGGATTTTTCCTAATAAAAGCTCATTAGCCTAAGCATTTAATGTATGGAAATAGGGGAATGACAGCTTTTATGCAGCCGTGTATAGACGTAACTTGTGACAGGACAGTTTGTTTCTATGGGCTTATTCCACAATACCTGTCACACTGTTAAACCAGGGCACAAAAGTCCAACAAAACAGGCTATTACAAATAGCCTACAAATATGGTAACCATATCTTAATTCTTAAATTGTAGATACCAAATTAATGTAGTCTATCATATGTATTCCAATAGGAGAATGCTGTATTTAACAGTAGTTAATAGGCTGATGGTAGCAAATATATGTTGACTTGGACTATGTGAGAAAATGTCATATTATTTAGGAGGTAAAAGGGAGGTTGTAATGTGAAAGCAAAGGAAAGATTCCTTCAGTATTCAAAACCATCTTGCTTTTGCAAAGAGCCTAATATATTAAAGCTTAGCCATTTATAACATCATGACTCCAAGACTCTTCATAGGAGTTATGTGCGGTTTCACACTATGATTGCACTGTCCCTGGCACTTCACTTCAGAGTGGTCACAGGGCTCTGCTGAGGCTGGATCTCATATCCATGCTCCTGCCATAACATTCATGACCTATACCACAGCCATGATACACCCCATAGCAAGATCCAGGTTTGTCTACCAGAGAATTAGGATGTACAAATGAGGTGTTCCTCTGTCTAACACCTTCTCCTGTAGGAACTGGAGATGATAGGAGTTCTCAGGGATCACTAACAAGTGCTGGGAAAAGATGCCTCTTTGAGGCTTGTAGTCTAACATCTCACTCCTTGAGATAGAGAAGACTTAAACTCCTCTCACTGCTCTCCCAGGTGTAAACTTCAGATGATCATCACTCAGTATGCTGATTACTGTGAATCCAACTTCTATAAGACTGATTCTCCCTGTGTGCTCTGCGGGAACTAGCCATAGACCCCTGACGTGGCATGATAACTTCCAATTAAAGCCAGGTCACCTTAAAGGCCCTGCCTCAGCTCTGTGACACCGTTATTGATCTAAAGTCTTCAGAATCCAGATTTTCCCTTCCATCAAGTGGTCATCAGTGCAGAAGGGAATAAAAGGAATTCTGGTCTCCAGTTCTTGCACTTCTAGAGATTATTCTGTTTTCCAGATTGAAACACTAGAGATCTAGGCTGAAGGCTGTTCTGCAGACTGACAGTGGCAACCAGGAGTTGTTTTTGCACACAGGGACTAACTGATATCTAAGGCTATCACAGCTGCTGCCCTCTCAGCTGATCCTTTATCTGAACCTTTATCCAGGATATGGAGTACCTGCAGTGCATCTAGGTGCTGAGAGTCTTTTTCTGGCAGTTTATTCTGAGCTACAAAATGCTTTACACCCGAGGATTCACTCAGAGGAACCTTAAAGGGTGAAGGGCTCTGTAGTTGTATAATGTTTTGACAACTATCAGAATATAGGAGTTCGTCTGTGACTATTAGTCATCAAAACATTCAGCCTGCTGATCTCCAGCAGCCAGAGCTCCAGATGTAGTTTGCCAGACATACATGTTGCCAGAAACCCTGCTGGCAGAAAATCCCAAGTGAAAAAACTGACATGGAACTAACTAGTTGGTACAATAAAAAAAAAAAATTAAAAAAACTTCATTAAGAGGAACAAGTATATTCTATAGAGAGAACAAGTGGATGAGAGACCTCAGGGATCTGCCTTTTATACCCAAGGAATGATCCAAAGCTCTGCACAGCAGATGCACTTTCATCTGGAAGTGATGGATGGAGATTTCTAAAAGAAAAAAGCTTTTCAGCTCCTGCCTGTAACTTTTTGCAGGTGAATTCTGATCTGAAAGACAATCATACAGAAGAGCAAATATGAATAGTGCAGTGATATGCACCAATAGAGACAGCAATAATCAAGGCATTAACATACCATTAAGATGTGCAAGCTCCTACTTAAGTTTATGTTGCCTTGAAGGGGAATCGCCACAGGTATGGTAAGGTAGAGCTCCGTTTAAATGCACTGACCAAGTAAGCTCAGAACTTACCTCAGTTGTGGCATGTATGATCAGATTCTCTAAACAGGAGCCTGGCTGGGCAGACAACAGGCCTGGAAGCTGCTTCCCATCCTTGAGAAGCACACTGAGAAGATGGATGGGGAATCACCCTGCTGCCAGCAGCGGTCAGACTCATGCATAAAAACTCTGCATGCAATCCCAAAACCCAATCCAAATGTGCTGGTGGGCAATGCTTATCCTGTGCTTCCTGTGGTAAGCATATGCTGCCTTGCCAGACTGCTGACATTATAGACATGCTCTATCTCACTGACAGAAATCTCCTGTTGTAGTCTAGATTCCTTGCAGGACAGTAAATATCCCAATACCAGGAACTGGAAAATTAATAGAACATATGAGTTCTTATAGGTTTAGACAAGTGCTTTTGACATTTGTTCACACTTTGTCAATTCATGACTTTTAATATTCTGGTTTGCACAGAATTTTATCTCTTCATTTCATGATGTATAGACTCCAACACAAATGTTACAGACATCTGTCAATTCAGTTGTCTTCTCTTAACAAAAATCCTTTGAAGGAGGCCACTGAAAGCACAGATTTACTCCTCTAGATTGCAGAACAGTCTTACTAAATACCAGTATTCAGCACAGAGAGGTTAAAGCCAGCACTGCCCAACTTTTCAGTGAGCAAGGAAAGTCTTTCTGTTGCAGAGTTCTCCAAAAAAACTTGGATCTATGTATCAGTTTACTCCTTCCTAGCTGAGAGACTAAAAATTTTACAGTTGTAACTATCCTGTTGCTGGATAGTCATCCAAAATCAATAAAAAATCCCCACAACACTAAATTTAATTATTGATGATCTGTTGAATCATGGATTATTGAGGACTGAAACTCAAAGCAACCCTGTTGCTGATAGCAACAAGAACTGGGGTTAAATGTAGAGGGATTCCTCTTAGTGCTAGCCAAAGCCTCCAGTTTGAATCCTCAACTTGAGTCCTGGGGATACTGAACCCTGACTCTCTCAACAAGCAAGATTTCTCATTTAGAACATTAAGGCTGTGTAGTGACAAGAAAAAGTAAAATAAACTTGGTAAGAATTAACAATACTGAATTAATCACGTATTTGTACCAGCAAAAATTAAAGGCTGTATTTCTTTGTACTAAAACTTTTACTCAGTTTCACAGCCATCACAACCATGGTATTTCCTTCAGCTACTGCCCTTTAGTGGTCACTACTGTCATTCCAGCTAGCCCCTCTCCCTATTTCACCATCAGCGTTACACCACAATATCCAGGAATCCCTTCATTTACACAGACATGTTGCTAGCTGATAAGAATGCTCAGCCCTACCCCTCCTGTTTCAAGACACTTACAAGGAATTCAAAGAGCCCTGCTGCTCTGCTCAGCAGCTTCAGCTCAAGGCTCCAAAGCCACTTCCACAGTCGCTCACCACAGTCTCTGTAGAAGGTCTACAACTTGCAGGAGTCTTAAAAAAGTCCTTGGTCCGTTTCCGTTCCGATCTCTGTTCTACTCTGCCTTCATTTCAGCATGAAATTCCAGCAGTATGTAGATGATTCTGGATAGAAAACTTAAGCAAATAGAAGCACTCTCTATCTGCTTCTGTCCATGTTCAATAATATTTCATAAGCTTCTCCCAGGCAGAGCTTACATTCTTTTTTTTTGTCTCCCATTAACAAACACCATCTAGAAGCAAAAAGCCTTTATTTCTTTAAGGAAACCAGATTGAAAGTGGCTAAAATCTACTAGTTAACCATTTTATTGCTCTCTCTTAAGTCCTGGTACTATGTTTCCAAATGCCCATCAGATAATGACAGATGTAATCAGGTAGCAATGATATATTAGATCCAGTTCTTTCAGAATATGATGCTACTTGCCATAGCTCCAAGAACACTGAGCATGTCCAATGCAAATTTTACATTGCTTCCCAAAACTAAGCTGTACTGCTGGGTTACCAAACACTGCTAATTATGAAAGTCTGTTAAGAAATAACACTTTTATCTTAAGAAATACCAGTTTATCTGTCAACCAAGGATATGCAGGTAGTTGCAGTCCAGATGAGCAGCCATTCTGATCTCTTTTCATGGCACATACTGTCAAATTTCATATGTATAAACACCAAATGGTTCTGTGAGGCAGAACATAAGTCCCTTCCTTAGAAGCTTTACAGTCAGTGACTTCATTTTGCATAAAGAATGTAACAGGTGCAAATAGTTGGCCTAAGACATGTCTGAATATTTCTAAAGCCAGTTCAATAATCTTGGAAAAAGGCATGAAATGGAATAGTTCTCACAAAACAAGTAGCCTGTTTCCAGAATAAATATTGGTACACATGACAGAAGTAAAAATGTTTTCATATTGCCCTGAAGCATTGTCTATCCCATGTCTCTTCAAAGGGATGGTTCTCATGGTAAAGAAATCAGCTGCAGGATTTTTTCCATAGCCAGATGTGATCCCAGTGAATCCAATGTGAATTAAAACTTTGTGGTTCTCTAGTGTGTGCACTTCTAGTGAAAATAAGCTCTATTTATCTAATTAAAGTTAGAATAATTTATTTTGCATTTCTTCTACTGGCAATTGTTTTGTAGTTAAACACAACAAAATGCAGAAAAGAATAAGTGTGATATAAAACATTTGTTTAAGGTGCTTATTTGTATAACATACTTCTAGTTCAAGGTTGCTAATCCATGTAGTCACCACAGCTGTTGTAAAAAATTACTGGTTTTAGTTTCTAACAGCTATATTGCAGCAAGCCACAAAGTTCCATGAAGGTTGTACAGGCCAAGAGCAAATCATCAGATAACAAAATATCTTCCAACCAAATGGTAGTCCAGCCTGACCATAACTCTGTCTTAAGCAAGTATGGTCTCATATAATTTGCTGGAAAAACATATAAATTTGACACTATGAATTTGCTATTACATAGTGAAATTGGGCCTGATTCATAGAAATCTTTGATCATGGTGCTGTTACAATTCTGTACTGAATTCTGCATGGAGCTTGAAGATAGAATGTGGGACCAGCTCTCCACTGGTGGATGCCTTTAGGTTTGTGTCTCCAGGCAGCATAGAATAGCTTTGAGATGAATGGAGAACACAGAGCTCTCAAGGAAGTCAAAACTGAGTCCAAAGTATCAGATCAGGCCCTTTGATACTCCCACACAGATCTACAAAGTGCCTAAGTGGGGGACAAGGGCTCCCTGGGAAAGTTGGTGGGAAGGGAGCCAGTGCCTCCCTGAGTGCTGTGTCTCCAGGTCAGTGCCCAGCTGATAGACCCCAGTAACGTGTTCAGCACTGCTCTTCTGCAGTCACATGTGTTGACCAGTCCAAAGTAGAGGCTAAACACCCTCACAGGAACCTAAAAACAGTGCTGGCATGCTGATTACCCTCCATAGTGAAATATAGCATAATTTAGGATGTATTTTTCTGGCTCCCATGACATCAGAACCCTTCTGATGTTGTATATAATTATAAAAATGTCCTTCTGACTTCTTGTTGCTGAAAATACATGGGCTGTTTTGTTTTCAAAAAACAACATGTTCTCTCCCTCTTGTTCATCTATTTTTGGCAGATTCTAGCATGAAAACTGTGGCAATTACTACAGCTGAAAGCTCGAGTAGGACTTAAGATTATGCCCTCTAGCCTGGAGCTTTATAAAGGTATTGAGCCTTTAGCTTTCCTTCCAAGATTAATACTGAGTATCTTTATTTATGCCGTACTCTTAAGCAGAAGATGAAACATGCTACTTATTAGTAACTGCTGCTAAGATCTTACTAGCTGTATTCAGAGAGTAAACTATCACTGCAGAGGGAGATACACAGAGGCAGAAAGGGAGTAGGCACTGAAATACACCATGCAGGAGCCTGAGTAATGGGCAAAAAATGGGAGTGTAACCCTATGACCATATTTAGTTTCCACATGTGAATCTTGGCTGGCTGAATCGTACCCTGAATGCCAGCGAAGCCTGAGAAGCTGGAAATCTTTCACTCTGTGCATATAAGCAGAGTCATGACTCATGCAGAAGAGAAACAGCTTTCTTTTTCAAGAGGAACATTTTTCCTTATTGACCAGGGATGCATTCGAAAATAGCTTTGCTTTCTGCATGATGCTGTCAATTCACAGCAAGGCTGTGGAGGTATGAAAGCCAAAAAAACCCAAACAAACAAAACATTTACAGCTCCAGGCATTTTCTAACAAGAACTAGAAGTTTCTGTTTAAAGACAGCCAGCCAAAATCACTATACAAGTCAAGTCCTTGAAAACAATGAATTAAATCAAGGGTAACTAGGACTGTTCAATAAATTTCAAATGTCAGACAAAGATGAAATTAAGGACCAAATAATATTAATGATGGATATTTAAAATGCCATGCAATTTAATCTCAGTGAGTAGGGAGATTAGTGCATTTGCACTGTGCATTATTTCTGATGCAGTACATTTTCATCATCAAAAGGGATGAAGCATTAAGCTTCTGCAGAAGATAGAGCTCTCTCAATCACAGAAGGATGATGATTCTTGGAAAGGAAGGACACTTCCGAGAATCCCAGATGATTAGTTTGTTTCCACCAAAGCTGTTGGAATTTTCCGAGTTACTTCAGTGGAAACTGAAGTAAGCCAAAGAAAATCCTACCCCATAGTGAGGGGGAACATCATTAAAAGGTGTTAGCAATCAGGGAAAAGCAAACAGGACTGATTTTAATGCTTGCTCTATTTCTCTCCTGATTTGCTCCAGTGAGCCCTTTCTTCTTACGTTTATGAATGACACTGACCTAAACCAGCTGAAAATTAGGCCCTCGATAGCCAAACTGAGCTCTCCGAGCCCAGCACGTCTCCCATCGCGCCCCGGCTGCGATCCTGCTTTCCCCACGGCCCCGCACGTCTCCCTGGAAGTGGCAAAGCGAAGCAAAGCAGAGCAAAGCAGAGCAAAGCAGAGCAAAGCCTGCCCCTGACAATGCCCCTTCGTGTTTGCTGGAAATCCATGGCAACGCGGTGTTTTATTTTTGTGTTTAACGAGAGGGAATTTCCCCTCGGCGGGGAAGCGC
>NW_008681271.1:79261-83039 GCF_000695815.1 Acanthisitta chloris | reverse complement strand
TCATCTAAATCATCAATAAAGATATTATCCTTATCCAATATCCCTCTCCAGCTCTCTTGCAGCCTGTTTAGGTACTGGCAGCTCCTATGAGCTCTCCCTGGAGTCTTCTCTTCTCCAGGCTGAATAACCCTAACTCTCAGCCTGTCTCCATAGGTGACGGGCTCCAGCCCTCAGAGCATCTTTGTTACTCCCCTCTGGACCTGCTCCAACAGAGCCACATCCTTCTTACCCTGAGGGCCCCAGAGTTGGCAAAGTACTCCAGATGGGGTCTCACCAGAGCAGAGTAGAGGAGGAGAATCACCTCCCTTGACCTGTTGGTCACATTGCTCTTGTTGCAATTCAGGATATGATTTCTAGATGTTCTTCACATCAGACCTCCATCACACCATGAGCTTCAGACCAAAAATCTTGTACTGCCAATAGCAAAACATCCCATGCCAGATAAAAACACCCCACATCAGCACAGAAGGGGTTAAAGCAAGAGATGCTCAACACAAGGCAATATTGTCTCATACCCTTTCTCCCTCTTTCATAAGCATAACAAAGTTGTGTGCTTGGAAGATACTCACTACCTCCAGCTGAGTAGCAGCAATTAGGAAAGCAAAGAAGAGCAACCTTCAAGGAGAAAGCTTTGGGTACAGAGGGTGTTCTGACATTAGTATTTTCCTATTATGAAACAGAAAATTGGTTCCTATTGGTTACGGACAGAAACGGTGCCTGTCCACAGGGGAGGACAGAACAGAAAAAGAAACCAGGAGCTGTTCCTCCAGCTCTCTCTGCAGCTGCAGAGCTCTGCAGTCTTCTTGGCTGAACAGTTCATCGGCATTAATTAGAACAATCCAAGACAAATTAACAGTGACCATACGTGCATGAGAATGTCCCAGACAGGCAGGGGAATGAACAGTAGGGCTCCAGGGCTCCAGGCAATTCAGAGAG
Organism: Acanthisitta chloris; assembly: GCF_000695815.1. Classification (NCBI taxonomy): domain Eukaryota; kingdom Metazoa; phylum Chordata; class Aves; order Passeriformes; family Acanthisittidae; genus Acanthisitta; species Acanthisitta chloris. The sequence goes on along the minus strand of NW_008681271.1, from coordinate 82,103 downwards.
CTTTGCACTCTCTGCTGTAGCATTTTGCTTTGGGTTGTTCAGAACGTGGCCAGGTTTTATCTAAGGTGACATTTCCCATATTGGGTTTTTCCTTGAGCTGAATCAAACAGAGGATTTTCTGGCCACAGATATCCCAAACATTTCTCAGTGATGGCAAAAGCCCTTAGTTTTCTCCAGATTAGAAAACTATTCTCATTGAAATTCTCCTGTGATCCAGTGCTCTGGGACCTGGGTTTGAAATTTGTAACAGCCGTGACCTCGGAGTCAAAGAACCACTGCTTCTGATTCCATGTACGTACACTCACACCCAGACATGCCAGCACCCTTGAGGAGAAGGGGGTGCAGGTTACATGCTCTTGCTAGACTGGGTTTTACTTTGCAATCACTTCAGGAACAGACCCTCAAAGTCTGCACATTCACCCTGATGAGCAGGGCATGTGGCAATGCAGGGATACAAGAACGAAGCCAAATCCCACACTGTTCCAGTCACACTGAAACAAGAAGTGGTACCCTTCTATTAGTACTGCTCAATGTGGTTGGCAAATCTGAAGCTCCTGGACAGGAGAGGGGCTGCACAGAACCCCTGAATTACCTACAGAGTGATTAACCCTCAGGCAGCACAGAGGAGGAAGCTGTCGTTCTCAAGGGATGGGGATTGAGACCAAATCATGAGCTGTGTATTTCAGTAAAAGGTCTGGGAAGGGCTGAAGCTGGATGCAGTAGCAGAAGATCCAGTCATGGGAGTGGAAAGGAGTCCAGCAGTGGATGGTGAGAGTCAACTAGTAAGTGGCAAGAATGGGGGGGGAATATTAAAACCAGCAAAACAACTGAAGGTACTGAGTTGAAAGAAAACAAAACAAAAAAAACAGAGGGAAAAAAAGTGGCAGGTGGGAGGAAAAAAATCAAACAGCTCAAGACAACCTGCAATATGAAAAATTTAATCCCAAATACTTTAAGCATAGTGCAATTACAAATAGCCACGAAGATGATCTAAACTGTCTCAGAAGTGCTGAGTAGCCTCACTAAAAAGCAGAGGTGGTAACACAACCTACTGCCATCACATGTTCCCAGCAGCACCTGTACAGCCAAGGAGGTAGATTTGATACTGCCTCAGAACATCCATTCTCTAAATTCACTTGTTTGTCTTGCTCCTAAAGCACAACAAATGATGCTTATCTCTGCCATTAATTCCCTCTGTGTCTATATATCCAGGGAGCTGTCAGGGTTCAGAGAAAGCATTTACTTCTCCCCAATTCCCTAAGAGCACACCTAGCACCATGAAACTTGGCAGTCTGAGAAGGGAACAGGTGCAGAAATATTCCCAAAGTGCAGAAATCACCACTTGATGAGCTGCCACAAGAGGACCCAGCACCTTCCCATGGGTCAAGGTGATGATAAAACATGAAGAAAAATAACAAATTCCAGGGGAGCTCCCTGGATAGCACCATTAGCATGTGTGCCTTTGGACACTGCTAGAAAATAAAAATTGTTTCCTCAGCCCCAACCTTGCTTTCTCCTACAAGCATCCTGCCAGGCAGTACAGCTGTCTCCAGCCTCCTCACCGAGGACAAGAGGGAGGACACTGATGGGAGGGCTGGGATGGTGGCTATACCTGCAATCCAAGACAGTCTTCCCCCTTCTCATTCCCTCTCACCCCCAGCTCCATTTCACATCCCCCAAGAACCATCCCTTAACGAAAATCAAGGTATCGAAGGGGCAGCACTCCACTGTGCTTGCACAGCATCACCTCCCTGCCAAGACTTTCCCTCCACCCCACTTAAGAACAACAGCAACCAAAATCTGAACCCCACACAGCAGCTGGTAACCCCAGCAGCTCTCAGCCCCACTGGGCCAGGATACAGCTGTACCCACAGCTCAAACCCCAGCTGGGGTGTCCTCAGGGCCAAGGAGGGAGAGCCTGTAATGCTTCAGCTCCTTTTGGAAAGGCGTCTGGTCTGGATAACAGTCATCTTCCAGAAGTTAATTTTTTTTTCCTCACCCCTGTGTGAATCCAATACACCAGGTTTGGACAGCTGCAGTCCAAACAGCAGTGTTTAATCACAGTGCAAACCTGGCATGTTTGCAAAAGACCAAAGTCCTACGTGCAGCAACAGAGCAGGCTGCCTTCCTGCTGCAGGAAGTCTGCTTCCCAGAGCATCACACCTCAGAGTCGGGGTGCTCTGGGTGTGGGAGGCCAAAGACCAAACTGCATCTCTGCACGCATGACAGTCACGCACACCTGAGACAACCCTTCACACCCCAGAAATGGTACTGTGCCAGGTCATGCCCTACAAAGACCAACAAGCAGGAAAACAAAAAAGGTTTTCCCACCCAACATTACTATGGAGAGCAGGGAAGGTCTATGCTCAGGGGTACTTCAAGCTCCTGGAGCCAGCCTGTGCCTAGGATCAGCTTCATACAGTGACCCAGATATAGCCTCTGCAAAGGGAATTAGTTGGTACAACAGATGCTCATCCAGTGCTTCTCCTGGAGCTTTGGGATCTGTTGGTCTCTCTCAGACATGCATCAGTCTCAGATGAGTCTCATCTCACATACAGTGAGGTCTTGCCCTTTTCCCATGGCTCAGGGGAAGAGGAGCAGGGAGAACCCTCGAGCAGACTTGCTTGTGCCTTGTGTACACAGAGCAGACCTCTCTGACGAAGAGGAAGCCTCGAGGAGAATTGCCCAGTAATATAAATGACCAGCAAGAGCACTATGAGATGGTCCAGGCCAAGAAAGAAGCACTGTGGCTGAGTAACAGGGAGGAAAAGGAGTGCTAAACCCCAGAGACCTTGCTGGAAGATGGAGACTGTTCAGGGCCGCAGGCAGAGAGCAGAGACAG
>NW_008681271.1:58406-79248 GCF_000695815.1 Acanthisitta chloris | reverse complement strand
CTGCTGCACCTACTGTTGTTAAATTTCATCGTCTGGTGCTTATAGTTCTTGCAATGATGGTAATCATCATGGTGTCTATATTACATTAGGAGGATGTCAGCCTCAGTGCAGCGTCAGGGATAATCAAGCAGGCAGTGATAAGAGCGATAGCAGCGTCACTGACAGCCTGCCAGGACAGGCAGTGCTGCCTGCACCTCCTTCTGTGGATCACAAACCACTGCAGGGGAAGGGGGCTGGGGACCAGCACAGGGCACAGGGATGGCCTTCTGGTGAAGCAGTTGTCAGCCAGGAAGGTGCTAGATCCTGTTTTTCCCTGTTGAGTAGTCAGGAATGGGGAAGGCAAAGAGAAACTGCTGCAAGTGTGCCACAGTTCAGAGGGGACTTTGCAATCTAGCCCACACCAGCTCCCAGAGCTGGTACCACAGACACCACCAGCCCTAAAGACACAGCTGTATGAGCACAGCCCCAAGCCTAGGTGCTCACCATGCAGCCGTGTTGGGAGCAGCATGGGCAGTGGCTTCCATAGAACACAACCTTCCCGTTGCCACCACCTCTGCCTTGCCCATGGCATGAGCTCCTGCAGCCTGTGGACGTGCTCCAGTGCGCGCAGGAGCCAAACAGCTTGACATTTACTAACCCCAGCTCCCTCTCTCCTCACGCAGTGCCATTTCCCTGCTGAGCTCCATCCTTCCACCTACCTAATAAAAAGCACGCACCCTCTGAGCAGCTCTTCACAGCTCTCATGTTGAAGCAGGACAGGGAAATGTGTAGTTTAGTTGCTCCTCAGGGATGGCCAGCTATAATCGAAGCAAACAAATTATAGAACGAAGGTCTCCCTAGTTCACTAAAGAACCTGATAAAAAGCAGCTGTACCACAGAGGACATGGGGGAAGAGAGAAAGGCAGGCCATGCCACCAGGGATGGAGCAGTGGAGCTGCTCCAATGCTCCCCATCCTGCCCTGGCATCTTCTGTGGCACTGGCACCAGCTGGACTTCTGCTTGCTTAGCCCAGGATAACCAGCCTCTACAGCTGAGACTTCAGCCCTGCCAGCCCCGAAGCAGACTCGAGACTGCTATACATAATTTAGCAACTAGACAGGGATAAAGGGCTATGCATGGTTAGCCTGGATTATAGAAAACCTCTCTCGGCCTGGAAAGCTGCTTTCAGTCTTCATCAGCCCAAACCCTTGTACGGGGAGCTCTCAGAGCCACAGACCTGCCTGGGTGTTTGCAGAGAGTGCAAGGAAATTCAGTACTACACAACTTCAAACTCAATATTTTCCTTTCAGATAAAGTGCTGTAAAAATAAGTTGCTGCGTAGTTGAAAACAGAAGGTCTCAATCAGGATGGGACCTCTGTCCAGGCACATGTCTGCATACTCTCAGCAGCTTGGATGGTGTGGGTCTTGCTGCCAGGTCAGGGCATAAACCCACCAGAGCCTGATGTGCTAATGTATGAGAGGAAGAGAACAGCTATGGCTTCCCAGACAAGTGCCCAAATGCATTCAGAGATCACACGATCTCTAAAAATACAGGCTTGTACAGTAAAACAGAAACAAAGCAAAAACCCCAACCTGATCCTTGACTCTGAATGCTTTTTTTGGTTATATGGGACAAAGGAAAAGCTTTAGTAAGGAAAACACAGTATTTTTAAAAGGTGCCTCAACTACTTTCCTTCAGGATACATGCCAAAGAGTTAACCAGTTTGATTAAGTTATGTCTACACAGAACACACCAACTTCAAATCAACAGCATAAAGCCGCACCTAGAATACCCTGGGTGCATCCCAGGAGGGATGCTGTCACAGACAAAGATGTGCTATTTTTGCTATATTTCAGATTGGAAACGATGAAGAAATTTGTTACTCAGAGGGTGGTGAGGCACTGGCACAGATTGCCCAGAGAAGCTGTGGCTGCCCCAGCCCTTGAAGTGTTCAAGGCCAGGTTGGATGGAGCTCTGAGCTAGTGGAAAGTGTCCCTGCCTATGACAGGGGGTTGGAAGGAGATAGTATTTAAAGGTGCCTTCCAACTCAGAATTCATAGAATCCCAGAATGGCTGGTCAGAATCAGTGCCTCCACACAATGGATTGCACTGAGCTTTCCACAGCACCCCTAAGAGAGCAAAACCATGCTGTACTGGAACAAGGGATGGGTCAGATCAAAAGCTGCATTGATAGAGCAGTACAAATCCTTACACGTGAAGGTCGTTCAAAAACACATGCTTGATTTATATGGGTTGAACAGGACTCAATTTCCCCCTGGTTTACCTATAAGTAAGGATTAAAATCAGTTTTGAAATGGATCTTCAGTTTAACTGGAAGAGGTTGAAGTGCTGTCTCAAACAGACAGGCAAACTCTCTGCTGAAGCACCATGCTGGACCCACCAGGACAGACACAGGGGTTGGGAGGAAGGGGACATCAAAGGAGGGTTCAGAGGAGAGGGAGACTGGAGCAGGAAGCCCAGGGAGGGAGGGAGGCTTTGTGTTGTGACTAATGGCTTCAGAGAGCACATGAATGAAATGAACAAATGATGAAAATCATTAGGTAAAGATAAAGCAAGAAACATCTCTGCTTCTCAGATCCCTCCTGGACCCTGTGTGGCTGCTGTTCTGCCTTTCTCAGCTGCTGGACAGTTTAAAACTGTTATCTTTTATTATGCTGCTTTTCTTTTCCCAGGCTAAATGTTTAGGGCACTGAAATTACAAAAGCTACACAGAAACAGGATCTCACTGGACTCCATTTCCCGGGCAGTGAGGACGATGAGGAATGGACCACCACTGCCCTGAGAGCAGTGGAAAGCATTTCACCAGGCTGTTTTTCCAAAGCACTCTGGCAGCAGCAGTGCCCAGGGCAGGGCTGCTGCAGGTGAGCAAAGGCTGCTTCCCCATCCCCTGCAAGTGTATCCCAAGCATGCACAGCTCCTTTACTTGCTCTGCACTGAGAGGTGCAAGAGTCTCGGATCCTCAAAGACTTGACTCTAAATAAGCAGCCAGACCTCTTTCCCAAAACAGCTTTATCTTCTGTGCCAGAAAAGCTGCTGCCTTTTGTAGGAAGGGCTGTAGAAAAAGGCTGTGCATGCTCTAAAACTAAAGCTTCCAGACATATTTTGCAGGTTTCCTTTTACACACAGAGAAGAGTAACAATCACCTTACACCGCCTTTTATTTTTATTGATGGCTACCACTGGTCAAATTCAGCTTTCCGCTGCAGTGATGTAAATTTGGAATAACTCCACTGACATGGAATTAAACTAAATCTCTTATTAGAGCTAAAGCAATTGAAATCTAGGCCAGCATAAGTCAGCACTGTCAACAGTTACCCCCACAGTTTTCTGCAGTGTAATGATCTACTTTAAAGAAATTGAACTTTTAGAAACAGCAACTTTGCAATTCTCTTTATTTACCTTCTGATGTAGATGTTGGGGCTTTCTATGAACTTCAGGGATTCAGGTTTACAAGCTTTTCTCCCTAATCTCAAGCACTGGAAGCATTTCTGTAAAGGCACAGGTTGTTGGAAGCAAGGCTGGAAAAGACAACCTTGCCCTCTCTGGCTCATTCAGGACCCACTTAACCCATGCTCTTCAAAAGCCCTGCTCTAATCCAGTGGTGATGGAGAGCCCAGCCCTGGCTGACATCCTCCAGTGTTTTCACAGAATGGTTTGGGTTGGAAAGGGCCTTAAAGATATCGAGTTTCAACCCCCTGCCATGGGCAGGGACACCTTCCACTAGCCCAAGTTGCTCAGAGCCCCATCCAGCCTGGCATTGAACACTTACAGGGATGTGCCAGCCACAGCTTCTCTGGGCAACCTGTGCCAGTATCTCACCACTCTCACAGGGAAGAACTTCCTAATACCTAATCTAATCCTGCCCTCTCTCAGTGTGAAGACACTCCCCCTTGTCCTATTACTGCAGGCCTATGTCCAAAGTCCCTCTCCAGCTCTCTTGGAGTCCCTTTAGGTACTAGAAGAGCAGCCTGACACTTACAGGGATTGGGCAGCCACAGCTTCTCTGGGCAACCTGTGCCAGTATCTCACCACTCTCACAGGGAAGAACTTCCTAATACCTAATCTAATCCTGCCCTCTCTCAGTGTGAAGACACTCCCCCTTGTCCTATTACTGCAGGCCTATGTCCAAAGTCCCTCTCCAGCTCTCTTGGAGTCCCTTTAGGTACTAGAAGAGCAGCCTGCTAATAAGTTGTTACTTATGTTTAATATAAAGTCATCTCTGTTGTGGAATAAGCTCATAGTCATCTCTGTTGTGGAATAAGCTCATAAAGCTTGCTTTTGTCCCCAGAGGGTATGGAGAACAGATTTGCAGACAGCTTTCTTCCACACATTTCCAGGCTCATCCTTTCTCCTGCTAGTGCTTCCTGGCCCCTGAGCGAGACTTTAACAAAGATACACCACATACCTGGAGACTTTAATACAGAGATGACCCTCTGCAACATCATATCAACTGAGGTTTTCAGCTTGGTCCCAACTCCAAAGCCTCACCAGCAAGACTTGACCAGCAGCACCAAACTCCAGCTGGGAAAGCCAGTGCAGGTTTGTTTTCAACACAGTCTTGGAGAGGCACAGGGGCAGGACTGATACATACCCACAGAGATCCCCATGGGATGTCTCTTCTGAAGGCAACCTCCAGGGATCTGACCTCTGAATGGAAAGACTCCACTAAAAAATTCAGAAACCTCTGCAGCATCACAGAAAATAGGGTTGGAAGGGGTCTCATTAACTCATGCAGTTCCAGCCTACTCCAATATCCCCAGTGGAAGGTGGTATTATGGATGTGTCATTTCTAACGTAACTACCACCATTATCTCATTCCTAACATGTTTCTCTGGCCTGCTCTTAAAGAAATCTGGTGATGGAGATTTCTGTGTTTTACAAGACAAAATGCTCTGGTACTTCACAACCCTATGTGAAAACTTCTTATGATGACTAAACTGAAAATCCCTTGCTGCCATTAAAAACACATTCTTGGTGAAAAGACCCCAAATTAAAGAAGAACAGGCATTTTTGCCTCATATTGATGTGCCCCATTATATATCTGAAGATTTGTTCTACTTTAGTTTTGACTCTTGTAGGCCATTCATTTGTTCTTTCCTCACAAGTTATCCAAGTGTCTTGAGTTCAAACTACAATTAATGTGACAATTAGGAAATGTTGTTGGTAGAGCCTTCACTGGGGTGCTATTCCAAACAGCCCCCAAAATATCCAGGCATTGGTCAAAGGTGGGTACTGTTGATCAGAGGTCCAAAACCAAAACTTCGGGGGAAACAAAAACATAAACCAGAAGTGAGGTGAGGGGGAAAATACAGCACAAAAATGGAGCCCAAATCTTGAGCATAACAAGACATACATTTTTTGCTGAAAGGTCAGAGAGACAGTACAAGAGTGGTCAGACAAGAACTGCAAGAGCAGATTCAAGGAACTCTGAAATCCCTGACCCTGATTTGGTTGCTGACAAGAGCAGGGCAGCAAGAGGCAGCAGCCTGACATGGAACAACAGGGCAGGAGGTAAAGATCAGCAGCAATGTGCAATGGCAAAACTGCAGCAACGGGGGGCTTCAATAGCATCCATCTCTGCTGTGTTCTACCCTTCCCTGTTCCTCCACCTTCCTCATCTTCACCACCTCCAAAAGATGTGATTCTGTCAGTGAAAACCTGCAGTCATCAGTCAGATGTGCCTGCTTGCTGCTGCACTCCCAACAACAGGCTATTTCTGTGCAGGGTTTGCTAGCACACAGCTCCCAGTGCCATGCAGGTGCAGCCATCACATCCCAGCCCTGACAGCCTGCTGAGGAGCCTTTCAAATTAAAGAGAAAATACAGTGGGGACCTCTTAGCAGAGCAGCAGACTGCCCTCCCCCTGCACCAGCCTTCTTCTCAATGAGCTGTTTCTTTAGCTGTGGCTCTGACACACAAGCAAAGCACAGAGCTGCACACCATCATTGCAAGGATCCACCTGTCACAGACCACACAAGAGTTCCAACACTTGCTGGGCTGCAGGCAGAACCTGCTCCCTGCTGCACCATTTCCTGCTAACATCGCCCAGCACCCTCCCTCCCAAACCAGCCTAGCACCCTCCCTCCCAAACCAGCCACTACTCGCTTGATCAGCATTTTTAGGGGTTAATGATGGCAAATTCTCCTCCATCAGCCTTGAGTGGCACAGCAGTGACTCACAGGCTCTCCTGTCCTCTCTCTGGTCAGAGGGAGTCAGAATAAGTCAGCTTCAGCCCTTGGAAGGATGATCCTCAGCACGAGAGAAGGACCAAGGCCAAGGCAGATAGATATAGCTGATCTGTACAACCGATGTGAGTCACTCAGAGCTGGTGAGCTCTGAGTTCAGGTTCAGGACAGGTTCAGGTAATGGAACACAGGGCAGGCTGTTTCTTTCCCATATGGGGTCAGACACACAAGCTTCTGCAAAGCCTGGACATAAGGGTTGTGACTCCGTGCTCTGCATATGACCAAAGAGGAGGCAGCAGGAGTACTCTGCAATCCTGGCATCACTCCTACTGGTCAACCTATGTTCACTGCTTAGATCACAGAAGAGCTGTCCCACAGGTGGGGAACAACTCAGTCTCCAGGTCCCAATTGCACTCTAGGAATAACAGGGTGCAGGGAAGCACCCACAGTGTGAAATCCAGAGGAGCCAGAACTTCCAGAATAGCCAGCAGTACTCACTGGAATCTGGTCAACCACCATCACATACATCTGTGCACACGCTTGTATTCCCACTTGCCTTGTCCTCTCTTTCTTCAGTTCTTTCCCAATATTTGAGAGCTCTAGTCCCTGCCATCCCAACCCTTTCCCCCTGCACACAGGCACACACTCACAGACACAGGACTGAGCTCCAGACCCAACTGCTGGTGCAGGCACAGCTCCCCACACAGCTCTGCCTCTGCACTGGCTGTCGGCACACAGCGCGGTTTGGGCTCCACACCTGCACTCTCCCTACGACAGCCTGTGATCTTAATTAAGCTCCAGCACAGGGAGGGAGCAATTGTCTGGCACTTACAGCTGAGAGAGGGGACTCGGTCTGTATTCCCCCTTTGCCACACACAGTACCGACCTGCCTGCATGATCATTGGCAAATCACCTTCCTGTCTCTGCATGGTCTCATGGACCTCCCACTTCGAAAGAATTTATCGTTAAGTTTTGCAAAGTGTTGTGGAAGCCTTAGAGGAAAGGTAGCCCAGAAATGGAGAATATTAATATTCCACCAGGAGTCTCTAGGGACCAAGCAGCACATTAAAGCTTCTACAAGCAGAAACAAAATTCTTGCACTGCTCAAGCCAGACCACCACAGCACTGGCAGATTTTTTCAGTACGTTCCATCAGCATTAGGAAACATGTATGTGCCCTGTCATTATGCATCCTGAGCCATGGCTTTGCTACATCTAAGAAAACACAGCAAGGGGAGCGCAGGACCGGGATGGATTCGGATTTACTTGCTGTAAGAAAAGGTTGCATCAGGCAACATGTACGGTAAAATATTAGTCTCCTGCTGTTCCAGCATAAAGTTAATCAGGGACAGAAATTAATCCCTCCTGACAGCATGTTGCCAATTTCTGATTTCATCCCCATTTCCTCGTAGCTTATCATCAAGGGAATGGGAAACTTGTAGCACGGACAAGCCTGTCACATGCCTCCTCCTTTGCTAACGGCTCACACGCATCAGCCACGAGTTCCCGTAGACTCAGAGCAGCACATCTGTGCTCTGCATGCATGCAGGACCCTCACGTCCATACAGATTCACCCACCATCACACAGGTAGATGCAGTGAAAAGTTACACGTGTGCTTGAGCCAAAATATGTGCCCAATCGTCAGCTTTACTCCAAGACAGTGTGTGTGTGTGTGTGGGGGGAAACAAGCACAGAAATCCTCTCCCTGGAGGGACAGTGCCAGAAGAGCAAAGTGGCATTTACAAATCATAAGCGTTTCCCTTCCCCAGTCTCTGCTCCTTTGCCCAGAATGCTAATTAGCATTACTCTAAACAGCAGCAACAAAAGCTGAAACCCAAGCAGCCCCAACTACTTGAAAGGAAACCTGCTCGGGAATTCTTTCAGATGAGACATTTAAGCTCAAATGGTGAGACATGTGATAGTGATGCAGCAGGTGCTTTTTAATGCCACCTTAAAACTTCCCTCCTAAAACTAGGAGTGGGTTTTAAAAAGAAAACTATCTTTTCCAAGGGCTGTAGGATTCTGCCTCATGTTCCACATGTCAGGGGTTTATTCTGCAGCTTATTCTCCTACACCCAGTGGATCGTGGATGGAGCCCCACAGCACGGCAGCAGCATCCTGCTCACTCCCACAGAACTGAAGCATGTCACTGCACTCCAGGCTGGGCAACCCCAAAGGCTGTTTTGCAATGCAGTTTAGTTGATCATGTAATATAAAAGTGGGTTTGCAATTATATTAATAAATAATAGTGCTGACTTGGGTTTGTGTCATAAATAAAACGTAGTTGATTTTATAGACCACATATCTCTCCGTGTTTGGATGATCGATATATGTCTTAAAGTATCACTAAATTGTAGCAGGAAACACACCTCATATTTTGCTTCTCCTTTTAGTGCCATTCCCTTTCCTACTGTACATAAATCTCCTTATCCAACTTATCAGAACTACTGTCATCATCAGAAAAACCCTCTGCCCTGAGTGACCGATGCCGTGTTTCTGCCATGCCAGGTGCCATAGCTTACACTGCCAGAGGAACTTGCACCCCATCTCCTGAACAACACAAGCAACAGGGCTGCTGGAATTAATGAGAAACTCGACAACATACCATGGACTGAAATCATTGATATTATACATGAGGAGAGCAGGTCTCAGTACTAAACCCACGCTCAGCTCCACACCCAAGTGAAGCACCCAGACCTGGTAGTGATGGGCTCACCCTGAGCATGTCACAGGCAGTCAGTGAACGTGCCATCATCTCAAAGGAGTCCTAATACAACCCCATACCAGAAGCAAAACAATTCCCCAGTGCTTTCTTCTCTTTGAGAGTGGAGTGCACACAGTGTAGGAGCATCTTCCACCTTGTGTTGCAGGAGCATTCAGCCCCATTACCTTAGAAACTGAAGTGCTGTTGTGAAATAAGTACAATAGGAACTGGGGGGAAGCAGACTCTTGGCCATAAAACCATCAGGAGAGCTAAAGCACACTGCCAGCCACTTGGTGCACTCGCAGGAGAATGGCTCTGCTCCCTCCCTGCAACAGAACCAGGCTGCAGATCACAGACCTCTGCATCACCAGCCCCTGCCTTCCAGCTTCCTACTCAGGCAACGGGCAAGCCATGGAAAACCAGGCATTTTGCACTCCTGAAAGTGCAGGGCTCTGCCTGCCTTCCACCTTATTTTCCCAGGTCTTCTGTCAGGCTGAGGAATTTCATGAGTAAGTGGTTCCGCATGGGGCTTACTTAATAGGACATAATTGACTCTTCTTGTAAAGAATTAAGTGCTCTCAATAGAGATGTCCATTTTAGTGCTTTTTTTTTATTCTTACTAATGAATTAAGCCAAGATAACACCAAGTAGTTCCCAGATGAGACTGATTGTCAAGTGGATGAGGATTTTATCATAGATTTTTTAATGCTTCAACTCAGCAAAATCATAATAAAAAAAAGATACAGGAAACCAGAAATGCCTTTTCCTCCTTGAAAAAGCATAGAATAATCTCTCCAGGAGATTCTTTTCCCAGCTATATTAGTTATTACTGCCTTGGCATGGTTTCTAGTTACATGTGCATTTGAAGAAAAAGGGGAAAACATGCGTGAGTTTACAAACCTCCTTTATCTGAACCCTCGAATGCTTTGCTGAACATTTAGAATGAAATGACCCATAAAGTGATTAACAGTTTATTAACTTGAAGGGCAAGTCACAACACCACCACAAAGATGCAACACAGTTTCTAGACACGCTGGGGAGTTTGCTCCAGGCCACTAATGTTCCCACTGGTGGGGTTTTTCTCCCCTCATTTTTTAAATAAAAGCTTGCTTCCCTTTTCTCCTACCCCCCTCACTTCCTTACAAGCCTACTACCCTTCCAATTCACGGACAAGTAACTAAACCTGCCCCAGACATCGCTTCCTGAAGATGACTCCTCCAAATCGCAGAAAACACGTGCTCTCTATCTCAACTTGCTCCAAAAATCCCTCACACGCAGCCTGGAAATGTCAAGCACTGTGGCTCCTATCATCTGTTCCCTAGATCTCAAATACTTTTTCAGATCTTCTTGTGCCCTGCTATTCAGGGTCCCTGTTCTTGTCTCTTTACCTTGCTTATGGTGCAGAAATAAGTCCACCACCCCACACCCCTTTCCAAGCAGCTCAGAGCTCCCAGGAGACGACAGTTCCTGCAGGGAAGACTAACCTGGTTATGCAGTACCTCCGATCTGCATCTCCAGCTGCAGTTCCCCATGTGAGACAAAGACCTGATTTATAGAGCTGGTTTGCAGCCCGTATGACAGTCTGACCAGGCTCATCTTGCTTTTTGGAGACGGGAAGAAGGGCAAGGATTGCCCCTGAAGCTTTTCATATGCCAAAGTTTTGCAGCACGGAAAAGGACATGACAAGACATGGTAGAAGAAACCATGTCTGGGAAGCTGGGCTGATCTGCTCAAGAATTCAGCACAGTCTGCATGGCTGGGCTGGACAGATGCTGGGGTTGAGCTGAGGAGTTTCACACAGCAGATGGTCAAGGAGCTGTGATTTTCAGGTAATCTAATAACCAAGTAGTCATATCAGTGAGGATATGAGCCACAGGGTCATGAGGCATTGGCACACTTTCCCTGTTTCTGCAGAAGTCATTGGACAGTATAAAGCAAGGACATTAACTGTTTAGCTCTCAGCTACAGCCAGCAGCAGCTTCCTTCAGAAAAAAATCTCCATAGGGCTCAACCAGGAGCTGAAGCTACACTGACACCATTAGCCCCAGCCTCCACAATCATTTCAAGACAACCAAGGGTCTGTCACCCCCTCCTCTTACCACAGCCATGGTGCCAACACAAGTGACCCCGTAGCAAGTTTGCTCAACTCACTCATTCAAATAAATTAACCCTCTCAAAATTTCCAGTTTGGAATAGGTCATATCAAACTCTGAGCACATTATGCCATCTTGAACTCCTTGGAATGCCAGGGTTTACTTCTTCACCCTGTGCTGCTGTCGATACAGGATACTTGTGGTACCAGCAAGGGAAGAGGAGACAGAAAAATCCCAGGACAAAGCCCTACAGTGAAAATCAAAACCACATTTCTAGAAGCAATGGAATGCCAGTACTCACTCTCTACAGCCCCCAACAAGAAAAAAACCCTGTTCAGATATTTTTTTATTAACTGTCACAAAATGATGCAATGCATATAGTGTAATTATGCTTAAGTGCTTTCCATGTTAAATGTCATTTCAGTTATCACTTTTTAAATGCAATTTTTATTGAGTGCACAATAATAATTTAGCAAGTAAACAGGCAAGTTACAAGAAAAGAGTGGAAGTGCAGGGGGAGGTGGGAAAGCCTCAAGTGTGACAATGAAATGCACTGGGGTACATGGAGCTGTTACTTCTGAAAGCTCAAAAAGAATTATAAAAAACGCCATAAATTACAAGGTTGCAAAATGCAATAAATTATAGCCTCTACAAAAGGCAGATAATGGAAATGAGAAAGGAGAGAGGGAAGGGGGAGGAATCTACATAATTTGTCACCAGTGACCCCAGACATCTGCACAGCCTGCAAAGAGCACAGGAAATATTTGGGTGTTTCAGTCTCCTCACAAACAACAGTGCTCAAAGGCCATTTGGGGGGTGTCAGCTTTAGAGGTGCTTCCCCTCCATCACCAACAACACAGGAGTTCTCCCTCAAATGGACAATCTTCCCTGCATCAAACATACCTTGGGGAAACCAGGGAACTCCAGGCAGAAGATCAACAGCCCCATGCTTCGTAGAAGCTAGTCTATCAGCCTGCCAAGCCAAGTGGGAATGGGGTGCAAGCAAGTGCAGGCACACTCAGCAAGGAGAGGGATGAATGTACTTAATGCCATGATTAAATACAGGCTTTCAAAGATATAGCCCTTACTCCTTTCCCTTTGCAGAAAAGGTCCTGGGGGTCTTGGTGGACACCAAGAGGCAGCAATGTGCCCTTGCAGCAATGCCAGCCAATGGTACCCAGGTCTGCCTAAGGAAGACCTGCCAGCAGATCAAGGGAGGTGATCCTTCCCTTCCACTCAGCACTGTTGAGGCTGTCCCTGGAGTGCTGGGTCCAATTCTGGGATCCCCAGTGCAAGGGAGATATGGAACTACTAGAGAATGTCCAGAAAAGGATCACTAAGATGGTTAAGGGACTGGAGAATCTCCCATACAAGGGAAGGCTGAGAGAACTGGGACTGCTCAGTCTGGAAAAGAGAAGGCTGAGCGGGATCCTATCAGTGTCTATAAATACCCAATGGGATGGTGTAAAGAAGACAGAGCCAGGCTCCTCTCAGTGCTGCTCAGCAGCAGGACAAGAAGCAACAAACACAGACTGAAACACAAGAGAGTCCATCAAACCATAAGGAAACACCTGACTTTTTTTGGCCCCTCCCACTGTGAGGGTGACCAAGCACTGGCACAGGCTGCCCAGAGAGATCGTGGAGTCTCCCTCCTTGGAGATACTCAAAAGCTGTCTGAACACAGCCCTGAGGGACCCACTCTGGGTGATGCTGCTAGAGCAGGGGTGCTGGACTGGACGACCTCTCGAGGTCCCTGCCAGCCTCAGTCATTCTGCAATCTGGGATTTAATCACCTTCCCAAATCCATATAACTGACCCCAACTTTAGCACAAGAGGGCGAAACTTTTACTGCCATTAAGGCTACATATAGGTGCCAAGCCAAAGATGGCAGCCAAGACAGACAACCTTATACAGAGCAAAGGGAAGCCAGTGGCCAGGAGACAGCCACTGCTATGGGAAAACACATTCACAGCAGAAACACTTTTCAGAGGCAATGCCAAAGCCCTTTGAAGGAAGACAACAGCCCACATTCCTGGAGCGGAGGGCAAGTGCAGGCGAGATGGTGCCAGGTATGGGGAGGCACAGCTCCCTATCGATTTCACAGCCGGCTGGGTCCTTGGGAATCAGTGCCCTTGGGGTTTCAGGATTTTCAAAACGAAGCCAGTGACAGAAAGGAAAAACCCACTCGAGTAAAACCAACAAACAAATCAGAGGCAGCCAAGTTCTGAGAGTGGAGATGAGCAGGATCTTAATCTCTGGAAAATTAAATCAGAAGAAAATGGAACAGGCACAGATTTTGGCTGACAGAGAGAGCACCCTCCTTTCAGGAGTGCATATGCCAGGTTTATTGATTAAAACTCTTCAGGATGGAGAGAGAAGGGAGTGTTTTCATTACTAAAGTGGGAGTGAGGGGGAGGAGGTGGCCTAGAGTTGCCATAGGACCATTTTTAATACTAATGGTAGCAAATAGTTCCAGTGGACAGGAGTAAAATGATTGTACATGTTAATATTTCATTCCCTGGAGACAAACTTTTCTGCAGGAACGAACGGGATGCAGGCTTCCTGGTGACCATCAGAGCTTCGGGCTTACACTGCAAGCTCTGGAATTGCCTGGCAGTTGCTTTTACTGCTGCCAGACCTCAGGGAAGAGAAAACCAGTTTCAGTTGACTGGGAGCCTAAGAAGAGGTTTTACTACTGCAATGGCAAGTCCTGTCCTGGATGTCCCCCAGCCAATGCCGAAGGGGTGGCGCAGGCTGGACATTGCCAATGGCGCCTCAAGGGCCTTCTTGAAATGAGTTTGGCAGGGCTCAGATTAACTCTCAATCTGTCCAGTTTTTTCCCTCTGTCTAATCCAAATCCCACCTTCTGAACACCACCAGAAGAAATGCCTGGGCAGCATTCTGAGCATGACCCAAAGGAAGCAACCAGCTTCTCAGCCTGTGTGGGCAGACAGGCAGAAAGAAGGGAAAGCCTCTGTTCATGCCTCCATTATAGGAAGAGAGGCAAAAGAAATTCAGCAGAACTAGCTGGGAAAGGTAGGTCAGGCCAAGGCAAGCCAGCAGGGCATGGGCAGGCACACACATATGGCAGGGCCAGCAGCACATACTGCAGCCCCAAGGCCCTGCCAACACTGGCAAACCAGGCAGCAAGGCTCCTCAAAGAGAGGGCTGAGATCTCCATGGTCTCTCTCCATCGCCCCCTGAGCAGCCCAGCATCCTGTGCTGATGTGCTCCAGCACAAGTCACTAATCAGGGCACAGCACGAGCAGGGACCAGCAGGCACTGGGCTCCAGCTCCTTTTTCCCCAGCAGGAGCTGAATGCTAGCACTTCCCCTGAATTAAAAAAACCAAACACAGCCAGCATCTCTGTTTCCAACGAACTGGGGAATAAAAGACTTCAGAGATTATAAACAAAAAAACCCAAATCAAACCAAGCCAAACCAAAAAAAAAAAAAAGGACGCAGAAGGTTAAAGGGAATGCAGTTTCCAAAAGAAGAAGTGTTAACCCCACGCTCTGAGTGGTCCTGCCATCCTCTCCTCTCTGCTCCACTCCCTGGCCCCTAATTACATGGCAGCATCATAACAATCATCTGCCTGCACCAGCACCATGTGTCCTCAGTTCAGCCCCATCCCAGGAGTGCTCTGTCACCCACATACTTCCTACTGCCATGCAATGGATGCTCTGCTCCTCTTTCCCAGCTCTCCCTTAGCCTCACTTCCAGAGGAGGCTGGCTAACAAGGACAGTGCTTTTAGAGCCCCCAAGCTTGTTAAGTTATTCAGCTCTGTGACGCCAAGTGGAACAGAGTCACTGAACTTTACTAGAGACACCCAGAGGTGTTGCCAGCCCTGGCAGCTCACACCAGCCTCTTCTGCAGACAGCCCCTCTGTTCACGCTGGTGGCCAACAGCTCAGGATGCTCCTCTGATCACAAGTCACTGTCCCTCATGCACAGGGAAGAGGCAGAAGTAACTCACCCACTAGTGACTGCCTTCAGGTAAGCAAAAACCAAAATGCAAGCAAGATCACTGTCCAAACCCTCTCCAGTCCCTTCAAGGTCCCACATCTCCATGCTGTCCTTGCCTTCAACCTCATGTGCCAAACAACGAAATACTCTGCAATTCTCCTGACAGCAATTTATTCCAATGCTGCTGAAGATGCACTGGTTTCTCCCATGTCTAATGGCTCAGGATAAAGCCTGTCGTTACACTCCCTTTCTCTTGCCCTGCTCTCTGTCTCTGAAGCACAAAGACGCATCTCTGCTCATGGCCAGAAGACTGTAACCCTGTTGGAAAAGTCTGCTCTGTAAGCCCTCAGCCTCCAATCTATATGGACAAGAGCTACAAAAGCAATTTACCATCTCATTTCAGGATTCTGCCAGCAGCTACAACATGGAAATGAGGGAGGCTGCACTCTGTTGCAGCCTTTAAATACTTGGATTCGCTTTGGTCAGGCTTACCTGCTTGACATTGCTGCCAGCACCACGTAACCCTTACCTGAAGCACCCTGGCACTCATAAGGACAGGTTTCCAAGGGTTGGGTACCTTGGATAGGATTTTAACAAGGTTTCCACATGGGTAATGAATGCTAAATAAGGGCTTGGGCAAGGGAAGCCAGAAAACCCATCACCTGCCCAATAATCCTAAATCTGGTCCCTCTCTCATCATGCCTCTGACCACGACTCATTGCAAAAGTGCTATACCAGCTAGAAACTGTGGCCTTTTGGTCTTCTTGGTCACCCCTCAGAGCTGATAAATTCCTCTTCTGTCTCTTTCCTTTCCTGCCCTTGTCCAGCTCACCCCGAAACATCAAGGAGACAGAATCATCGTACCAGCTCTTGATTTTGGGAGACAGCGAGTGATGGCCCCAAAGCAATCAGAATGGAGGGCACAGTGCAGGGAAGCAGGGGAGCTGGAGCTGGGCTAAATAAGGGGCACACCCTTCCAAACAGCCTCTCCTGGCACAGGCTGCCCCCCAGCAGTGGCTGTCCCCTCTTAGCGTTCTGGAACCAGGGGGAATAGATCAGAGCTGCTGAATGTCCCCACAAAAGTGAGCAGAAATCAATGATGTGCCATTCAAGCCCTTGAGATAATCCTATCTAATCAAACAGACCCAGAGAAAACAGCATCTTACAGGCCATAAAACACCAGAGGCTTATTCCCCTCATAAATACTGAGCTGACACCACCACTGCTATAGCCCCTTTGGCTCTTCCTTCCTCCTCTCCCATCCTTCCACTTGAACGCTCGGCTGCTGACAGCTCCTAATAACTTGGACTCTGATGCAGTCCCTGACTGCCTAATCAGGGTTACATTAATGAAGCAGTTATCTCAGGCAGTCTGACCCCAAAACACCCTCCACAGAGCAGTGCCTGTGCCCTGCACACCAGAGGAATGGGTACTTTCAGCAGCAGCCCTTGGCTGGTGGGGTCCAACTCTGCAGCATGAAGCAAGCCATAGGCAAATCCTGGCTCTGCTCAAGCCCACAGCAGAGATGCTGATGTTTCACTCTCATTTCAACCTTCAGGGTCATTACAGCAGCCTGTACCCTGTCCCTACCTCTTCTCCCACTAAGCCTTCCTCTTTCAGAGCTATCGGGATTTACCCAGGCACACAACTACAAGATGGGAGTCTTCTCACACCTTCTAGTTCAAGGTGAGGAAAAAGCACACCTGAGCCTTGTGAACATGATGAGCATCAGGAGGAGCTTTAGCTGGACCCCCTCACAGAACAGGATATATGGCATTTTTCCTCTGATATTGGGGCTTTGATTGCTGTCCCAAATATTGCCTGAGAACTGTGGGCTAAGAAACTCCTAGCAGGCCCTGAATGCTTGGCTGCACACCCAAAGGAGACCAATGACATGCAGGTGTCACAGCCAAAAACGTCCTGACAGGGGAGGTAGTCTGAGACTTCCCTGCCTGCTGCCACCTAACATAACTGAGGTCACCTGCCACTACCCGCAACACAGATGATGCAAATCATAGGGAGCTGCTGAGTTCCACGTCATTTCTGCAGACAAGCTCACCAAGGAAGGTGACATGTCCTAGAGCTGAAGAAAACACCAATGGTCCTCCAGCCTACCAACAGAGAGGATCCACACCAGAGACAAAGCAGCTCAGGTGATAAAGGCTAGGTCAGGAGCTGCCTGTTACCAATCCTTCCTCTATTTTGCCTAAGGAGAGGACTACTGGTGAGACTGTACCCATGAAGACTCCTCTGGGATGTTACACTGCCTATAATAGCCCTTCTATAGGGTTTAGCCTTGTTCCTTGGCTTCCAGGGAGCTGCCCAGTGTGCCCAGCCTTTCCCATGAGAAAAGCCCTCCATACTAAAGAGTCTGCTTCCCTGCAAAGCATGCAGCTGGGAGAGGTTTTGGGGACTTCTCTCTCATCCTTCAGAGTAATGGAATTTACCGCTGCTCCTGCAGCACTGCCAGCCTCCCTGGCACCCCTTGTGCCTCAGGCAGTGCAGCAGAGCCCTTTCCCCCTCTCTCCCCTCCCCTCAAACTGGGTGGGAAAAGCAAAGCCAAGGGGAAAAACAAAACAACAAAGCACCGTATAATCTGTATATTTCACCATTTGGCAGAGGGGATTTTTTAATCATTTAATAGTTTTAATCCTTTATCAGATGCTCATCTAAGAGGATTTTGCTCCACATACAAGATTTGGTACAAATTCATTTGCAGTAAATATACTCATTTAGCAAGTTTATTTCCTGTCTGGGCACTGAGTGAGGTAAGTTGGCTGATACTTAACAAAGGTGACGAGACCTTGCTGGAACCCCTCCGTGCTGTAATTCTCCTGACTTTTGCAAGCCAGCATCTCAGCTACTGGAAAATAATGACACTGGGCAGCTCAAGGTCCCCACAGACAGTGGGGCACACTTTCAGACAGCACCAGCCCTGCATCACAGTTGTGAGGGTATCTTCTCCCAGTGATATGCAGATGCCCACCCTGCCCTACCAAGTCAGTATTACTGGACACTTGCTGGCTGTTTCTACACTGTTAGCTAAAGGGGACCACACCACTGCCTCAGCACCATCCACACTGGAGCCATGCCTCTGACTCCCCAGGGTATTCTGTCAGAGGCAGGCTAGGTGAGATTGCTTTCTTTTGGAGACATGAACCATGCCATGTCATTTGTCTTCAGAGCCAGAGAATGGACACAAGCTTATTTTACTTATCAGGAAAGATAAAAATATCTAATGAAAACCCACAGGTTCAAGGCAGCAGAGAAGCAGGCTAGCAGGGCAGGCTGCTGCAGCTACAGAGGTTGCAATGCAGGAGGAGCTGGGTTTTTTTCAGTCCTGCTGCATTACTGACCCAACCACCTCCTCTTCTGCCACACGGCCAATGGTCAACCAAGGCCAGCCCAGCGGAGCCCTGCTCACAGTGCTGGGTGACTGCAACATGCATGGTGAAGGGCTGCAAGGGACACCCAAAAGCACAGCTGAGACATAGCTGCCCCTCCAGAGTTCCTCCATGCAGCTGAAATCTCCAGTCCTCAAGATATTTTGGGGGGAGGAAATAGGACTGAACACTACAGTGAATTTACACACCTTTCTGAGGCTCTGTTAATTTAAAAGTGACCAGAAGATATCATCTATATTATAAGAGCGATGTGCTCTGTATGCATGCAAGGCAACTGCTGAGGCACAGCAAAGGTTTTCTAACTGGAATACAATTCAGAACAATACTTCTTTAGATGGCTTAAAGCTACAGCAAGAGCCTATTGCAGGGCTGATAGTTTCTCATGGTTTTGTGTGCTTCAGTTTTCTTTATGTGTTTGCTTTTGGCCAAATACTTAGAAATACTCCTTAGGAACTGAAGCTGGACCCCCCAGATGCCAACTCCATGATTAACCTGTGGGTTGTTCCACTGCCAGCCTCTCTCCTCTCATCTCCCAATCTCTGATCCTCATCTAGAGAATGGAATGAAAAGCTTCCACTTCCCCACAGCTGCTGGGGAATGCACAAATCCCTCTTACCTACCTTTAAGGCCAGTACAAAGGCCTCATTTAAAAGGAAAGAGCATACAATATTTCCCTGACAGTTCATACCTTCTTAGGGCAGAACCCAAGAGCCATGTTTTTGTGCTCACAGAGCAGGGAAGAGCACAAGCAGCATCAATGACAGTACAATACTGGTTTTTCAGGATTGTAACATCTTACCACCTGAGCACGTTGGCCAGACAAGGGGTAAGAGCCAGAGGGTGAAGGGGTTGTCTTCCACCTCTGTGGAGCAGCCAGCAAACTGAGTCACGCTGATGCATGGCTTTTGAATGGAAGTTTTGATTAAAACACAGGTGTCATCTTGGTTGGATTTACACCAGAAGCTGCCAGCCAGCAAGCCACCTTCCTTCCTCTAGGACACCACTGATGCAATCCCAGATGCATGGTCAGCTTGTTAGACAAATGTCGGTTGTCTTCCACCTCTGTGGAGCAGCCAGCAAACTGAGTCACGCTGATGCATGGCTTTTGAATGGAAGTTTTGATTAAAACACAGGTGTCATCTTGGTTGGATTTACACCAGAAGCTGCCAGCCAGCAAGCCACCTTCCTTCCTCTAGGACACCACTGATGCAATCCCAGATGCATGGTCAGCTTGTTAGACAAATGTCAAAGCAGCTTCTCTACAGTATTTTGTAAGCACTGTGGGGCAGAGAGCACACCTCCCTGGGCAAGCAGAGTGCACCACATGTGCTGCAACCAGGCATAAATTCTACTGGAGCATAAATAAGTCATAAGAATATTGTACCCAGTTCAAGCCATGGTTAATTCAAACAAGCCCACCAGTTTTTGACAGCTCAGTTTGAATGCTCTGGTGCTTGAAATGCAAAATACAACATAGCCCATTACCCTGCGTCTGCAGAGAATTGTATCTTGGGTTTTGTAGTTTATTCAACAAATCCAATAGTCTGATCCTATCCTATTCCCTCTGCCTTTAAGACAATCCAAGATTCTATTTACTTTCCTCTTTCCACATGGATGGCAGCAGTGATAGGTGCTTTGGGAGAGAGTGCCCACTAATATTTATTTATGGTCCAGCAGTGGCTGCAGCGTGCGAGTGCTGCCTGTGTGTACAGTGAGATATGCTCCCTGCCCTGCATCCTTACAGTTCATAACACTTCCTCAACCTTTATTTTTTGGGATAACAAGAGCCTAAGAAAAGACTTCCCGATGTAAATTGCCTTCTGCACCTCTTCAGAGTACTTTGTGTTGGTCCCCTCCAAAGCCCAGGCACCAAACCAGATCAATGCAATCCAGTTTTGGCAATTCCTGTGTCCCATTTTGTAGATGGTGAATCTAAGGTATGAGAAGTTTAAGGGCTTCAGGCCTGACAATCAAAATGAGTCTTTAGCCTCTCAGTTTTCTGCTAAAAGCACATGGCCAACAGTATTCTGGGTCTCAAGATCTGCATTGGCAATACCCAGGAAGAAGCTGCCCTGGGAACTCTTTCAGAATCACAGCCAAAGCAACATTCTGTTCTTTCACAAAGCCAAGCATTGAACCACTCAAAGGGCCAAGCAACCCTCAACTACTTGGGACCTCCTTAACCCATGGCCAGCTCTAGATCAAAATTTAGCAAATAGCTGCTGCTTGGTACGATGGACAGACTAAGCCCCAGCCCAGGATGCAGGTCCAGGAGGCTGATTCAGAAAACTGCAGTTTAGGGATTTTACCTCTCCGCATAGACATATCTGATACATTCAGGTACCAGCGTGTATGTGCCACCTCCAGGGAATTTATTTTCCCCCTATTTGCCAAGATAAACAGCATACCAAGCATGAAGTGGGGGAGGAGACAAGGCTGATTTAAGTGATTTCACTTTGCGATTTTCTGTGTTCTTTTTAAGTCGCTTATC
>NW_008681271.1:44839-58362 GCF_000695815.1 Acanthisitta chloris | reverse complement strand
CCCTAATTAGAAAATCGCTAATCTGCTCTGAAAAATGTAAAAGTGAGTCTTGCTTACGTGCATTGCTTGGAATATGCAAGTGTGTTGGGTTTTGTGTTGCTTTCAAGCTCTTTTTAAAAGGTTTCTGGTGCCTTCAGCTGGCATCACTTGCTCCCCTTGATCCCTCTCCCAATCCATGTTCAACCCCTGTGTGCAGAGCAGTGCTATGCATACCTAGTGCCTCCAAGAAATTATTCCTGCTCTATTCCCAGCACACACATTATATCTCTGTCACCCCTTTAAATAACATCCTCAACCCTTTCTTTGCTCGGGCAATACCTCCCAACCAAAACAGGACAACCTTTCCACACCAACAGCCCAGAAACCCTGGGTAGGCAGAAGCTCAGGAAAGTGAATTTTCAAATCAGACCAGGGGACTGCTATGTTTTCAACAGCAGCACTGAATCAGCCTAATGTTATGCCCACAAGACTGTGCCTACTGCCAGGAAGCAGTGAGAGTGAGGGGGACAAGTGCAGGGGGCAAGCCAGGAACCATGGGTGACCACAGAGCAGCCCTCACTGACCTGGCACAGTCCCACCAAGTCTGAGCAGGGCTGGGTGATGACAGGTCTCATGGATAGCCCAGGATGAGGTGACAAGTCAGGGCCAAGATACACTCACCAAGCTCAGGCAAGAGCAAAAGTGAGTCAGAGCCGTAGAGGTAACCTGCAGTGTAGGTCCAAATTCCATTCAGGAGAGAGGGTTAGACACCAGGCTGCCTGCACTGTCACTCCAGGTTCCATCCAGGAGACCCAGCCAGGAGCAGGGCTGCAGCAAGGACCTGCAACATGGGTCTGGGGTGCACCCAGGGAGGCAGCAGCAGAGATCAATGCTCGGGACAGGCACACATCCAATATAATTCAGGAAAACATGGAGACCTCTGTACAAATGAAGTTCCTGCGGCTGGGGCAGTAGGTATGGGTCCCCGATGAGGCTGGTTAAGGCAATGAGGCCCACTAAGACTCTGGGATCCTCCTGGCTTGTCATCACACACCAGTTCGTCACCCTGTATGCTGCTGCTGAAGATCCAAGCCTGGGTAAGGGCAGCAGAGGCAGGGACAGCTGGACAATTCAGGCTAGTGTAGGATGGACAGCAGACCAGACCAAACAGCTCCCAGGTCAGCACTGCTCTGTGCACCAGGAATTTAACATCTGCTCCAAGGTGTAAATCTGACTGTCCTGAAGGTCAGCAGCTGGTGGCCTTAAACAGCAGTGTCTAGCCTAGGTGATTCATCACTACCCTTTTGTGGAAGATAATCCCATTAAGCAGACACCAGCATAAACCCAGAGGATGAGGGGTTGGTCCTGAACAGCTCACCTCAAGCAGGCAGTGCAGACATCAGTCTCCTCTGCAACAGGTGAGAGCACCTGCAGAACATCATTGTTCCCCAGAAACATGCCTGGTCCTCTTAGGCAGAGCTGGCTGCACCCCCAGCGGAGCACATAACCCTTAGACAAATCCCAACACTGCTCAGCCAGCAGTTGACATTGTACTAAGAAAAAACAACCCACCCACACACTGCATTACCAGCAATCAGGGGAAAAAGAAATCAGGAGCAGCTGGCCTGCAGTGCTCCAAGCCTCACCTCTAACAAGGCACCCACCATCTCAGACGAACATCCCAGAAACCTTCTGGCTAGCTGTGTACTGTGAATATTGCCTGTTTTAGGACCATTGTCCTATTTCTCCCCCCATTTCCTCCCTAGACAAGAGAGATCTATTGCCCAGCTATCTACAGAGTACAGAGGTGAGATTAAAGACAGCTAGTCACCATTCTGGCTAGGACACCTGCATGCTGCTCATCCAGGACAGCCCACTCCTCAGCCTGAGCACCTTACTCCCAAGTGTTATGGCCATGGTCTGTCACACTTGGCTATCAGCACATTAAGTTGAGCAACTGCTTTTCCTGCCCCAGCATCCTGCTGTCAGTAGCAGCTCTTGCACTGCACATCATCAGCTTTTTAAAAATCAGCTTCTTGGTACTCTTGTACCCAAACTTTGCCCCATGCTGGAAGAACCATCCTGGTGCTCTTGCTCACACCTTTCTCCTCTGTTCCTGACCAAGGGCAGTGTTGCATCATCTTGCTATTTTGGGAAGAACTCTGTCCATGGCCATGATGCTCCCAACACTCAATCTCTACAGCTACCTGTTAGAGCCACGCCAACTGTTGCATAGCCAATGCATCCATCAGCTTGTTGCAGACACGAGCTGGCTATGCCTGTCCTACAGCAACAGAACCAAAGCAGGAAGAAGAAACTGTGTATCTGTAACTAGCAATAGTGTGGCTAAATAACCCAGAGCCCTCATATCACACCATTTTCCAGGGGCACTATTTGCTCACAAGCCTTTCACAACCAAGCACTTGGATAGGAAGCGTCGTACAACTCAAATGGCAGTTAGTCACCCATTCTGCCTCTGTTCCCAAAGGATCTCCAGCAATATTTTGGGGAAAAGACTGTGAAAGTTAATCCAAGGCCGACATAAAAGCAACATTGCATTGCAGCGGCATGGACAGTTTTCCACAAATCCTCTCCTGCCCAGATTGCTTGCACGAGAGGAAGGGAACACAGCTGCTATCATAAACCTTTCCAGCCAAACCGCTCTGCTTCATTATAGTTTGTCACCTGCTCAGGGAAATCACTTGTCACAAAAATTTTCTTTTCCACTTAATGACTTCAAACTCAATTTTAGGATTGGCTCAGTGGACTGCAGCTGAGGTGCATTTCAACTAGACTGTGCACCTTCCCTGGTTACAAGCCGAGGGCTGGAGGGATGATGGGGGCATCTTTCACTTGGGATGCAGAGCTGCCATAAGCTTGGCATAATTAAAGGCCTGACTCAGCAAAGTACACCAACCTTCTGATCTACTTACTGTTTAATAAGGATGAAATTTGTTGAACTGGGGCTGATGAGACCCCGACCTAAGCAAAGGCTAGATCAGGAATTGAGGGTCATGACAAGTGGCCCGCAGAGCAAGGGACAGGCAGAGGCAGGGTCTGCTCCACATGGGCAGACTCAGAGCATTTATACAATGAAGCATGTGGCCAGTCAGTGGTAGGGCCAGAATCAGCCCTAAAATGCAGCATTTGCTCACCAGTAAGCAAAGGGAGCTTATTGTCACAGACTGGTATTCTAACCTGCACAGCACTTCATTGCTGATGAAGCACAGGCACAGCTTGTGTTGCCACCACATACTCAGATTGGTACACGATGGCATCAGTGGGCAGGCAGGCCAATGCTCCCAGACATTGTAACTACACAAATAACACAAATATTGAGCTCAAGAAAAGTCACAAATAAAAGGAAATCGCATTATGCCATGTGGGGAGCCAGGAAAACAGAGGCTCTGAGAAGGTAAATGTCTTTTCTACAGTCACCAAGCAAATTTTAGAGTCAAAACTTTGAAAAGAGCACCCAGTGTCCTTCTCTCCAACCCAAACATTTCATGCCACAAAGAGAGAATCAAAGTCTTCCTACCACAGATCTACTCTAAAATTATTCCTGCTTACTGAAATTGCAAAAAAGGATTAGCAGCAATTACTTTGGTTGTCCTAGAATGATCTGTTAAAATTCTGCACGTGAATGCTGTTAAATGAAAGCATAAGGTAGGTGAACAGTGTCCCACATTCCCAGTGAAATTAATATGCCCTGTGTTACAATGGAGCAGATGCAAAATCATTGCTAGAACCGAAACAAAGCCATGATTTATTTATCTAGTTTGCAGTGTACCTAAGTAGCTGCATGCAGTATATTAGGTAAACTTAAACATATATCTTGTTGCTTTAGCAGCCCAATGATGGCAATCTCACCTCTTCTGAAAGCAGAATATATTGAACAGTCAACCAATGGATTGACATCTCACTCAGGTGCTTCCTTCCTTGCTGCTGAGACAGCCACCCCATCCCACCCCTGCAGATCCTCAACAGGATGGACAGAGCATGGGACTGCACCTAAAATCCATGCTCACTGCTCCAGGTAGCAGGCTGGGGTCAGCCCTTGCTCTGTTTGACTCGGTAGCCAGCAGTTCGAGCATGTTCTCAGGACAGAGCAGCTCAAATTAGCACATTAGCAGAACTGCCAAGAATTGAAAGCCCAATGCAACCAGCTAAACACTTGAGATTTGCTTCAGTGGCTGCTGAGTAAAACCCTCAGAAACCACAGATAGCACAGCACTCCCTCTCAGCGACACGGACCATGCCTACAGCCAGCAATCCTGCCCCATGCCAGCATCGACCCAAACACAGAGGCAGTGCTATGAAAAAGCATCTGCCCAGCTTCTTATAGCAGCCCCATCCTGCAAGCAAGCTAAAAAAGGCACTGCATTAACTAAATCCTGCTCTGGGGTCAGCTGCACCTCAGCAACCCCATCCCTGCATTGCCTTCCTTTGCATTCACAGAATACCCCACAGTGCCATCTCACCT
Source organism: Acanthisitta chloris (assembly GCF_000695815.1). Lineage (NCBI taxonomy): Eukaryota > Metazoa > Chordata > Aves > Passeriformes > Acanthisittidae > Acanthisitta > Acanthisitta chloris. The sequence goes on along the minus strand of NW_008681271.1, from coordinate 53,900 downwards.
CTCATACCTAGCCTCAGGGGGGTCTCCAGGAGCTAGACCCCCATGCATCCTCTTCCCCACCTCCACCCCTGCCCAGAAACCCAGTGAAGATTTAAGAGAAAAGGGAATTTTAAAACCACTTCATCATCAAGAGTTAAAAATACTTTCTTCAGCCGACTGCAAGGCAAGCAGAGGGGACAGTGCAACATACAGCTGCAAACTGAGATGCCTGTTTTAGAGGAAGATCTGGTGCTCTGGTGGTTTCAACATGTTCTTTAAATCCCTGTAACAGAGACTTATTTCAGCTCCTCTCTCCACAAGAAGCCTTTAACTTACTAGCAACCCCACTACATTAGTTACACAAGCAACCGGTTCCTGCCTAATTGGTTTATAAGACAGCAGGTCTTCCTTTTTAATGCCTGATTAATTGCCACACTGCCCAATGCAAGGCTGTGATTCACTTGTCTCTGTAGAGATTTAGCGGGGAAGCCTGAGGCTTCCATGTAAAGAAAGTTGATTTGTGATCCAGCCAAAATGAAACCAGCCAGCAGCCTCTCCCAGTAACCTTCCCACCACCTCCACCCTGCGAAAGTCAAGGGAAATAAAGATACTCCCATTTCTAAGGCAAAATTCAATGTTCATCAATCAGGCAGATAGGGTGCCTTTAGTTTTTAATTTTTCATTTACTTCCAGGTTAAATTCAGGCAGGGAGTCTGATGTTGAAATGGATTGAAACAACTGTTTGAACACAATCCAGCTTCTTTTCCAAAACTCTTCCACCCACTGCCAAGACAGGGACCAAAGTGGACAAGAATAGGGAGATTAAACAGAAACAAAAGTCGGAGTCAGCACCAGGCTGAGCTAATGCGGACACGGCTTTGTCGTCGGCATTTTGCTGTTTGTTGTCTGCAATCCTTTTAAGGTGGCTGCAGCTTGCAGCCAGCATAATCCTGATTTTGTAAGGGTTTGGGGTTTTTTCCTCCCCCTTCCTTTTTTCACATTGCCAGCAATTGATTTCATTTAACATTTTCATTCCTTTGCCCGCTGTAAATAACCACTTGGCAGTTGAATTTCTCAAGTAGAACAGGCAGCGGCTGCGTACTCTCTTCCTGGCAGCTGGGGGGGAATCTGGCAAGCACTAAAGCAAGAAGCTGTTTCAAGTAGCTTTGAAATGTGCAGGAGATTACACGGGTAGCACTTGGAGTGGAAGAAGTCACAATATGGAAAGGCCGAGAACTTATTTTTGAGAGGCCTAGTGAACTTGGTGGCTGAGAGACTAAATTCATTGGTGAGAGATGAGTATTTCACTCCCAGTTTATAGCCCTGCATAGCCACCTATGGATGCCAGCAGAGAAGGGGACCAGGCTGCTGCAGCTGGTTGTTGCCAGTAATTTGGCAGCACATTACTGCACTTACACCAGCACACAATGTGCAACCCAAGGAAATGACAACCCAACCTGCCACCTCCATGTGCTCTGCAAAGAGCATTTGCTCACTGCCATGCTTTGCCACGCACATCAGCAGGCTGAGATACTGCATTGGTGCTGGTCACACTCATCCTGCTTTCCTCTCCGGGCCCAGCTCTGAGTGTGTTGGTACTGGATTCTCAAAAAAGTTCAGCTGGACAAGATACCCATGACCTGCAACACACCAGCACCATGTCCCCTCCCACTGGCTGGGCAAAGCATCTCCACCCGGCCAGGAAAGCTCGAGACTTGAGATGAAAAGAACTCCTTATTACCACTGAGTTTATCAGCCACAAATTTCTTTTCTGGCTCGAAATCCCTGACCTCACTAGAGTTGGACAAATTTAGGGCCAGAGCAAACTTCACTGTAAGTCAGCCTTTGCATCAGAGTAATAGAGAAGTCACAGAATCAATGACAACCGGCACCAGATGAAATCCCTGGGTTCATCTTAGTCATGCTGGCATAGTATCTGTGTAACTCCTTTAAGCTTAAAGCGGTTTACTCGTATTTTGCATTAGGATGGAGAGGGAGAAGGAGAGGCAGAAGGAGAGGGACAGGCAGAGGGATTCCTGCCCCTCAATTGCCAGGCTTCCCCCAAATACAGGAGTCCAAGGCCTTGCTGCCATCCCAGAGAGGCTGAGCCGAGCACTCCACAGCCACCGTGATCAAGCACAGGAACAGGTATTTACCACCCTGACCGGCTGCGCGTGCATAGCTAAGCCAGCACCAAGTATTAATAATGATTCATTTGTAAGGGTTGCTTTTTAGCTTTTGTTGAGAAAAAGTCAGCATATTCTGAGCAGAGCTATTAACAATACCAACAAGCAGAGCTTGTACCACAGGCTACGTGGCCTAATTCCACCCTGCTTTTGTGATGCTGCAAAAAAGCTGCAGTACAAGATATCGGCAGTGACAGGATCCTGCCACACACCGGCCCCCACCTCCCATCTCAACCCTGAAATGCTCCTCCGCAGGAGCCGCTCGCTCCTCCCCAGCTCCCTGCCCCTCGACTCCTGCTGGGAACTACAGCGAATGGCTTAGAAAATGCCCCCGCTGAACTGGCAGAGGCAGAGCGGAGCAGGGATGACAAAATCGGAACTGGCAGCTCTGCAGAGCAGAGCCCAACAGTCGGTTCACCTTTCCTTTCCCCTCCGCAGGAGCGGCGGGATGGAGAGCAGGGGAGCTGGCAGCGCAGGGGGGGCAGGCAGGGGCAGGGGGACACGGCTGCTCTCCAAAAAACCACCCACGGAGGGCACGGGCACACAGCGATGCCAGCAGAGCCTGTTCAGGACTCCCTCGAGGGGCAGATTCAGCCTAATCCACAGCAGGATAAAACACTTGCTCCCTCTCCAAAACCCACTGGGGACACCGAGGGGTGTAGAAGGGGCTCACCCACCGTCCTGGCCAGGTGCGGTCACGGCTCAGCCCTTGACACCTGCCGCAGGGCAGAGCTGCCACCTGCCCCCTGCGCCATCCCTCCTGCTGCCAGCACGGCAAGCATGGAAAAGGCAACCTCGATCCCCAACTCAGAGCCCACTGTGCTACACAGCAAGACAGGCAGGGCTAATCCCCATCTCAGCAACTTGCAACGCTAAGTACATTAGAGGCTGGTATTCTATTTTAGGGGTTTTTTTAAAAATTATATTTATTTTAGCAACTTTGCTTCACCCCTTCTTTTTCCCCAGCAGACAAACAGCAGAGTAGAGCAAGCATGGATAATTCTCATCCCATTTTATTTTATTTCTCTGTGGCGTTTCTCTGTTTGCTTTGGAGAGGAGGGGGTTGTTGGAGCATGTATTGCTTTGCAATTACAAATTAGCTTTTTAAATGAAGTGTGCTGCAAGAGGCCTGATATGCCATGTGTGAGTGAGCTACTCAGCCTCTGATGAGAAACAAAAGTGGAAAAAACCCACCCTATGAATAACTGCCATGCTGCTGCTCACAGAGCCTGGTCTGAGAGGGCAGCTCTGCGCACACGCAGGGGCAAGGAGTGGTTGCAGTCATGGGCTCATTCTGGGGGTTTGGTTCCCAAAGCCAGCAGAAAGATTTTTTTGCAGAGTAAATGAAAGCACTTGACAGCAGGAACCAGGTCAAAGCACAGCTCTTCTCTGCTCAGGCTTCAGGGAGACTTTGAGGAGAGGGGAGGGGAGGAGTCAAGGAAAAGGCATCCTCCTCTCCCATCGAGGGGTTCCAGCTTTTCCTGGACCTCTAAACCTAGAGCCCCCCACCCCGCCAGCAGCTCTCTGTGTAGGGGAGCTTCCATAGAGCTGAATTTCACATGCACCATAGTATAAGGTCTGAATACTGAAATGACCTGCCATTTCCCATCTCTCTTCCATGAAAATCCTCAATGGCTGTAGCAGCAAAGCCAGGTCCCACACACATTTCCAAAGGGTTTCCAGCACTGTAGGTCATCACCATACTGAGAATTTGTAGGTCTGCTCTGGATCTGACACCTCTGAGGCACCTGCTGATGGGAGACACACCTCCAAGAGCAGTTCTGCAAAGGCGATTCGATATGCTTTCAGTCTGCCCACAGATTTAGGGAACCAGTGAAGACTGGAACCACCTCTTTCCCAATGTCTGTTATTAGCAAGCTAAACGAGCACCTTATTGTTGACAAACATTCAATTGCAGATGTGCGTAGCCATGTCCTAACCTCTCTTCTTCTATCACCTGCAATTGTTGCAGCAGCTAGTCAAACGAGCATAAGCAGTGTGAGTGTTCAGCAAATGCTATCAGATATTCAGCATAAAAGGGAAGGTTGACAAATGATCAAATGCAGTTGCATCTCCAGTCTGCTGCTCACAGACAACTGACAAACAGAACACCAATGGCGACAGTCCCTCTCTGAATTCAAAGGCAGTCTGAGATCAGCCATTCAGCTCAACAGCTGTAATAAAAAAAATAAATACCCCAAAGCCCAGAAAAACTAAACCCCCTTGTTCTCTAACTCCAGAGCTCAGTACACTTCAGTCCAGAAGCCACTCCTCAGAGCTGGGTGAACACTGACAGCCTGCTCAGATCACCACTGTGAACCTTTTGGTACCACTCTGGTGTTTTCCTACCTCTGTCCTGTCCTTTTCCCTTTCATTTCACTTGTCTCTGCCCAATGCATCCAACCATTAAGGAACATACTCTGTAGCACTAACCTGTCATCCGTGGCCCTGACTGCTGATGTTCTGTCTCCTGTCCCTCACCTGTGAAGGACTTTGTCTGCTCAGAAGCAGGGACTGGTATTTTCCACAGCACACTCATCTTTTGCCCAGCAGAGCTGGGTGCGTTCTTAAGGTCTCTGTCAACTACCCCCTGTCCTTCTTACTACCACCAAACCTTTTCTTAGGTGTAATCCACAGTTTAGAAAATAAAACTCATGTTTTACAAAATACCGGCAGAGTTCTTCCCTCTGTTCTTCATTAAGCCTTTTTGGTTCACACAACATGTCCCACATACAGACTGTAGCAGCAGCAGCGAGCAAGTTCAATGTAGGAAGAATAAAGAGCTACCTTGAGATTCACAGCATATTAAAATTAACAGCCACTGCAGTCAAATGCTGTATCTCTCTCCAATCTCATTACGAATGGCTTGTAACATAAAACAGGATCCACTTCACAATATTTCATAGAATGATCCACAAGAAAATACAAATTTATGTCAGACTTTGCTCGAGCAAAGACCAAGAACATGGCGAGAAGGAGAGCCATGCACTGCTTTTGTGCCTGGAGCAGCCTGCACCCCACTCACTGCCTACCAGACACTGCTGGGTCACACGGGCAACGCGTGGGGAGCTCAGGTCAGGGCTTTCTGCTCTGAATCCAGGAACAAAATAGTGACAAATAAAGGCAAAATAAATGAAGACATTCTAAGCCTGGAGCAAACCAAGCAGGCCATGGGCTCTCGTCTTCGCCAGTCATGCAATCGGTGTCCTAGTTTGTCCCGGTCATCTGTGGTTAATTGAGCTCCCAAGGGTTTCTTGACCTCATTTCCCAAGACAAAACTCACAGCTCTGCCCTTCCTGGGCACCTCACTCCAATGAGCCTCTGGCAATCTCTCTGCACATGGAATGTGTGCCCACCAACCCTGTCTTCGCATGCTGCACAGCTAAGCCCCGCTAATCCCATCAGCCAAAAAGACAACTTCTCATGAAATGCAATAAAAGGCAGAGCCAGGCAGGCTGCAGAGCAAGACACCCTGGAGAAAAGCCACAGATGTGGTGGGGTATCCCATGTGAGAGACCCCTGCTCTGTGCCTGCAAGCAATTCCCTACCATGTTTTCCTTCCCATCCAAGCAGAATCCTTCACCCCAGCAAGTTGCAGCCACCACCTTTTGCTTAGGCACAGGAAGGGTGGTTTCTGCCTCAAAGCACGCCCAGCTGGCTTGTCCCATCCATCCAGGCCAATTGAGTTCGCTAGACATTCAGCAGCCCCATGTTTCTTGGAGAAAAAGTGGTGCTGTCAAGAATTGCAACAAGGGAAATTGCTCTGGTAGAAAAACCTGGCAGCACACATAGCCTGGGAGCCCACAAAGCCAAGCTGAGAGTAAGAGGGAGATAACAGAAAAACCAGTGAGCTCTGGGAAAAAGCTTTCACCTCATTTTGCCACTGGAAATCCCTTCCAGCAAGAAACCTGTTAGCAAGCGCTCCCCGTGCTTCCTGTCACAGGAGGATCGCAACTGGGGGCACAGATACAGGAGGAAGCAGGTGGTATGTGGCTCAATCTATTCCTGAAAAACCTTTTGCAAAGCCAGTTTTAATGATGCACTGAGGGTAGAGACTTTATCCATGCAGAACTGGGTTGAGGACACCAGATCCCTGGACAGCCTCATCACACCTGACCAGGCAAATGCACCCAGGGGAAAAACCAGGCATTATGTTATTTCTTACAGCCATTCCAAAAAGTCACCATCCCCTTTAATACTAGGCAGCCATGTCTCCTCTCTGCAGACAGTTTCCTTGAGAAACAGACAGCTCAAAATCTCCAGTGCAGCCTCCAGCATCATCAAGTGCTCCACGCACAGAAAGGGCACAGACAGGAGCGGCATTCATCAGGCTGGTAGACACAGCATCATTTCACTGGGTAGCTGGATGTGGTTGACTTGGATTCGCTCTCTCCCAGGAAATGATTGTGATTGTCAGAGGAGATTGGCATATGATTATTAATAACAACACCACAAGGAAAAATAGAAGGCAATCAGCTGAGCAGGGCTGGGAGAGGAAGCAAGGAGGGTTTGCAGCATTAGCGCTGGATCCTGCTCAAGGCCCAACAGGCTGCAAGTACCTTGGTATATGTGTTATGCTGAAACGCAACTTCATTTTGCTTTTCCAATGAACGAATTCCCTGGATGCCATACAAAGCAAGTTAATAAACAACAGCGGAAGCAGTGAGGAATCAAGAAGCACAGGAATGGGGATGGATTTTGAACAGGTGATTTGCAGAGAGAAGCAGCAGAGAGTGAAAACTGGTGCAAGATGCTCAAAAGAAGTGTTCTTACGTCAAAATTGGGCACAAGAGAGCACAAGAAATGGTCAAAAGGAGCTCAACACTAGAATCAGGGCATCATCTGTTGTTCTTTGGTGTCTCTGCTCACTCAGGCACCCAGGCAGAGGGCCCTGGGTAGCTCTTGCAGCTGCCAGGCTCAAAATCACTCACTCAAGGCCACTCACCACCTGCTTATCACCCAAAAGCATGGACAGGCCTCTCCCTGTGTGGGTATCACAGCAGTACACCAGCCTGTAACAAACTCGCCTCTGCACCCTTTCTCTGCTCCAAAACCGTCCCTATCCTGCATATGGATGTTCCAAATTAAATTGCTTGCCGCAAATCAGAGGGCTTACAGTACAAGGCAGCAGTGCACAGCATGCACCAAGTCTCACCCCAAAAATATCCCCTCATGTGCCCTCTTTTCCCAGCCAATCACCCCATGACTCGACATTGACACTAGAGCTTCGATTTTATGCTGTATTTGAGGGAAAATACATTCCAATAGCAGCAGACAAGTCCAAGATAACACAAATTAAACCCTTGTCCGAATGAATGAGAACCTCTGCCCTCCGCTCCTCTTGCAGCAGAGGGATGGCTGCAAGGGAGGAGGAGGAGGAGAGGAGGAATGCAGCTCGCTCTGCATTGCCTTACAGCCTCCCTGGGGAAGGCAGGCAGGCTGCCAGGCAGAGGGGGGTGCAGATTTTCAGCCTGTAACTGTGCAAACACTAATGCTGCAAAAGCTAATTTTACAGAGTTCCACTCTGTGGACTCCTCTTTGTCCCAGGATTCCTCAGCCTGGGAGATTAGCAGTTTAGAGATGGAGAAAAAGAAGTTATTTTAAAATTCAGCATAAACTCGCTCAGACTGAATGAACAAGTCAGTTTGGAGGGTGGGGACGGGCGCATGAGGGAGGGCTCAAATAAATAGGAAATAATTGAAAGACTAAGATGAAGAAAGAGCATATCTGCCACCCTAGAAAGCTCAATATTCGCTTTCATTTTTATTCTCATCTTCATGCCTCTCTGCAGCTTACTTTCTATCCTTTCCAAGCTTTCCCTGATCTCCAAACAATATTCCTGTCTCTGGCTGCATTTAACTCCCTATCCACCACCCTCCAATCATACTGGATATTTGCTACCATGCCACAGCCTTTCCAATAGTTTTCTTGAGCCCATGGCTAGGATGAGGCTATCCAGCCTGCACAAGAAATCCCTGCAGTGAGCATTTCATAGAATCATAGAATGGTTTGGGTTGGAAGGGACCTTAAAGATCATCTAGTTCCCACTCACCTGCTGTGGACAGGGACACCTTTCACTAGCCCAGGTTGCTCAGAGCTCCATCCAACCTGGCCTTGACACCTACAGGGATGGGGCATCCACAGCTTCTCTGGGCAACCTGGTCCAGTGCCTCAGCATGGTCACAGTATAGAACCTTTCTCTAATACCTAATATAAACCTACTCTCATTCAGACTGAAGCCATTCCTCCTTGTCCTGTCACTCCAGGCTCTTGCCTCTCTTTATCTGTATTGTAGGCTCCCTTCACATACTGGAAGGCCACAATTAGGTCACCCTGAAGCCTTCTCTTTTCCAGGCTGAAGAATCCCAATTCTCTTAGCCTTTCCTCATAGGAGAGGTGCTCCATCCTTCTAATGAACTTGGACTTTCTCCAACAGTTTGACATGCTTCCTGTGCTGGGGACCTCAGAGCTGGATGCAGTACTCAAATGTCATCTTCTTCATGTTCCTCTAATCCCACCAACCCCACCAGTACCTACTTGGACCCCACAGACTTTCCATCTATTCCCATCTCCAGTGTATTTATCCTTGTAACACATTGGGGAGGGATGGATGAAACTGCTGTGGGAGCAAGACCACAAGTTAAACCCCACAGCTTCCTGAAGGAAGCCACAGGTGATGCCCCATGCCTGAGCTCTCCAGAGACAACAGCAAAACCTGAGGACTACAGTGGACTTGGAGCTTGAATCCTTCTCTGCAACTGAATCCTCCTTGTTGGTGTTGTTGTGTTGTCCCTCCTTGTAGGTGACAACACAAGTGCCAACAGCAGCTCACACCATCCAGCCTGCACGAGCGAGGCTCTGCCTGCACATGCACACGCTTGCAGCAAGGGAAAGAC
>NW_008681271.1:29445-44824 GCF_000695815.1 Acanthisitta chloris | reverse complement strand
TCAGCAGGAGTTCATTACACTTGTTTATCTTCATTTTGTCTGTAACAGATGAACAGCATAATGGCTTTGGCTTTCCTGGATGCCACAAACCCAGAAACATCGTAATGAAAAATAAATGTATTTACAGGGAGACGTCAAAACAGCCCAAGACAAGTCAAAGTAATGTGCCTGTGTTGGGAAGGAGTGTTTTTATTTCATCGCCCCTCCATGGCCTTCGAGCAGATCACGCAGCAGAGAGATAAATATTTTAAATAGCGACACTTCAGCGATGCACAGTTGTGCAAGACAGGGAATAATTAGAAAATAAATTACAGGTTTTTTTGCACAGTAATTCCAAATGTTGAATGAATTCGATTACTTGACAGACTCCAGACCCGTTTCAATATCGAGGGCCCTATCCAAAGAGATACAGAGAACTTGGCCTCCAAAAAGAAGCCAAAGTACAAATAAATGCAGTTTAGAGGGAGTGTTTAAGATCTGCCTGGCAACCTCCATAAATCTAAAAGATAGAAGGTTTCTCCTGGCCTCACACCAAGAGTGTGGTCTAAAAATAGGTTAATCTTCCCGAGAGCAAAGGAGCCATCACAAACACAACACACTGACTGTACACACATACCCCTGGCCCCAGCAAACACACTCCTGCCCTGGGCAGGCACCGTCACATGGGTGCACAAAGACCACTGAACTTACTAATTAATAGCCAAATTCCCTTCCTTATTCCACCCTGTGGAAGTTCACGGTGCCATCAGTCACCCTGCTGCACGGAGTGAGGAGAGTTACTGTGATTACCTGCAACAGTCTCTCCTAGCATCATTTTTTTGAAAGACCATTTGCATAGATGCAAATGTGTTTTCCCCGACCCTGATTAACGATACAAATGTATGGCTATATAGGTTATGATGAATATGCACATACATACACTGTTGTCCTGCTGACAGAGCATATTGCTTATTTGGGGAAAATAGTGAGATTTGCACTTGTTCCAGTAAAGAGGATTATATAATCTCTCCTCCCTAGTTCCCTCTCTGTCCAGTTTCTGATTTAACTTGTTGGATGGCTTTATACCTGTCTTACACAGACATATGGAAATGGTTATTTATAAACTTTGGAAAATCATGGCTAGGAAGTTTCTACAGAAAAGTTAATTGTCTAAGCACCTGCTAAAACAGCCATAAAGCCAGGGGCAATTCTGCCAGCCAGAAGCCTTCAGTTATAATAAATATATGTTAAGATAGAGCTAACTAGGAGGAGTGCTTAGCAATTTAAAAATGAGAAAACCCTGACAAATCCTAAGGAGTCATCATTGAGTCCCCAAAAAAAGCTTTACACATCAGAGCAGGCATATCAGTAAGTTTGGGTGAAATATTTAAAAGCAACTGTGCAAGAACACACACGATGGAATCAGGAAATTTGATGTTTTAACACTAGACCGGACTGAAAAACTAGTAATATCTGCAACCTGAAATGCATGAAGCCATCCAAAATTAAATTGCATGGTAGTTACATAATGTGAGACTGCATTTTTAAATATATTATGTTTTGAAATATGCTGCTTAACTTGGGCTCTTAAACCCTGAGTATGATTGTTATATTTTTTCTTAATACTATTAAAATAAATGAGAGTAGGATCTGTCAGTATGAAGACAAGAATGAAATAACCACACTTAATAATAAAAAAGTTTCAAAAAAAAATTCACTCTTACGATTCATTGAATTCTAACAAGAGCAGACAAATGGCACTAGTTTGTGAATTGAGATTTCTTTCTGTTTTATCCAATAACTCCTTAGCCTAACAGAATTATACATCATAATGGGTGTTCTTAATTGTGCAAATCCTGGGTTTAGATGTGATCGCTGGCACTGCAATGCTCTGCTCACATTGCACTGACGTGCACTCTGAAGCATCATTCACCTTAGCACAGTTATTCCCTGAAGAATCTCCTTTGTTTTCAAAATTATTAAAAAACAAAGTAATGGAGTAGCCCAAGGAAGAATTTGCAATGCAATATTTGTTAGCACTTTGAAGTTAAGCATCAATCTCAAGCCATTTAAAAACGGCTTTTAAAGGCAAAGCTGCTAACATATAAAAGCTGGGAGAAGTAACAACAGCATAAAAGCTGAATTTGCAGCTGGTTTGTACCACTAGAGCAGCTGAAGTGAACTCATGAATCTGGCCTTTAATTTGTAATTGATTTTATGACTCCACTGTGAGTGCAGGAACGCAGGTCTGTACGTAGGAGGAGACCAGGGGGAGATCAGTTCTCCAGGTATGACACTTTTGTGTCCCCAGAGCTCCCCACGCAGCCCTGCAGCCCCTGATCCCCACTGCTGCAGCACATGGTGGGGCAGCAGCAGCTCTGCTGGTCCAGACCTTGGCTGTGTGTCTCCCACTGCACTAACAGCCATGGCACTCACCTTGTTGGCATCAGCTGTGAGTCATTAGAACAAGCACATCACACACAGGTTACCTGTAGGAGAGGTCTAAGGTAACATTAGCCCCCACACTGTAGGTGCTAAGCTGCTGACTTCACTTGATTGTACCTGAGTAATTAGATACAAGAATATTTAATAGTTTAACCAAAGTGTGACCCAGTTGCCTCAAGTACAACCTGTACCAAGCTTTCCGTTACAGCTATGGAAAATTTGTCTTCATTATCTTGTTATTGTCATCATTTGAGTCATAGAAAAAACTAAGACAAATTCCTGAAAGGACTTGATAATTAATAATCAATCTTCTTCAGATTTGCTTATAGACTTTCAGAAGATTCCTCCACCCATAGTCCTAAGTCCTATGCTATGCTGCATTTTCACATTAAATATACTATGAACTTAGATTTTAAATTCAATAGTTTCTAATTTCCCCCAGTTTTGGTACTAGGGATCACCACCTGTTGTACAAGCTTGTTGTACTGAGCAGGTAAAGTCAGCTGGAACAGGTGGGAACTACAGTGCAAAGAAAGCTTTTATTATTTATTATATTTTTATTATTTTTATAAGTCATTACCAGGCTTCAGTCCCTGGTGCTAGATGCAGAGCATACCAGGCAGACACATTAAAAGAGATGGTCCTACTGACACCCATCAACCACCAGAGATAAATCTGAGCAGCTGGTATGATTTGCCTGGGACAGGGGAAAGACTGGGAAAAGCTGGTCTGCCTATTTTTGCTTTAAACAAGTGAGGTATAAATATAGAAGCCTTGGAAAGTTGCCTCGAGTTTGCTGCACTGCAATTGCCATAACAATTGGATTATGATCCTTATTTATCCTCATTGACAAAGTAATTGAGTTTGGTCAGCTGGATCCCTTCCTAGGGGACAACAGATGGGTGATGCAACCCCAGGTCCTCAGGAAAACAGCAGAGGTCTGGCTCTGGCTGACACTCAGCAATCTCCAGGGCACTCTCCGGGATAGTTTGGACAACCCTGTTGATCCACCACTTGCCAAGTCCCTCTGGCTGTAGAAATTACAGCTATGAGCTGCACTTCAGAAGAGGTGGCAGAACAGACACAAGAATGATTCCTCTGCAGACCATGGATGTGACACAGACCCGCCCTGAATGCTACACTTTTCTGTTGAGCTGGATCAAACAAAAGGTCAGAGATGATGAGTCCATTACTACTCAGTTAAGTCAGTGGCGTGGAATTCCTCTGACCAGTCTAAAAGCTGTCTAGATTTTCTAGACAAATGGCCAGATGGGCAGGAGAGCTGTAGATGACAAATAGAAATCATTTGCCACCAGACACTGGAGCTGCATGGATAACGGGTGGGGGGCAGAGGGAGAACGACGAGTTCTGGGGTGGCAGAAGCAGGGGAAGATTTGAACAAGAGTTCTAATATAACCCTTAGAGAAGACTTGTTCTGTCATGGTTTAGGATGCCTCAATATTTGACCAAAAAATCTAAGACATGAGAAAAAAATAAGCAGGAAAAAACAATGACAAATGCAATCAAGCAGTAATAGTCAAAACAAATTCCAACAGACTCCTCCGTGAAGTGTTACTCTATTACAGTATCGTCTATACAGCAGAAGCAATGCAAAGAAAGAGAAGTAGGAGTAACAAGATTCCTAAACCACCTCCAGACGTCTCAAAGCATCAAGATGCCACTTGATAACAGCTAGTGTCAGGACTGGAGAAATGAATAGCAAACAGGAAATATTTGCTGGGGAAATATGCCAGGACCAAATGCAACAGGCTGGAGACTGTAGCTACGATAGTTGAATCCATGAGTGTCTGCTGGACAACAGACATGTCCAAACAGCAGACACCAGTGAGAATGAGAGGATACTGAGGCAACCATTGCTGTGCTGCTCCTCTCCCTCTTCCCAACACTGCAAATAGAATCACAGAATGGTTTGGGTTGGACAGGACCTTTGCTAGTTCCAACCCCCCTGGAGCGGGCAGGGACACCTTCCACTAGACCAGGTTGCTCAGAGCTCCATCCAACCCAGCCTTGAACACTTCCAGAGGCATGGCATTCACAGTGCCTCTGGGCAACCTGTGCCAGTGCCTCACCACCCTCACAGTAAAGAATTTTTTTCTATTCTCTAAACCTACTCTCAGTTTGAAGCTATTCCCTGTTGTCCTATCACTACATGCTCTTCTAAATAGTCTCTCTCCATCTTCCTTGTAGGCTTCCTTCCACGAGCAGGAACTGCTACTGCAGCTCACAGAAGCACATCTGAGGAAAAGACAAACCTGCTATAAGGGGTAAGGGAGAAACTAGGAGGAACACTACATGTTCAGAAGAGAACAGATCTGCAACAGACACAGATTATAAGACCACAGCAAAATAGATGGAAAGAAAGAAAGACAGTAAATATTCTACAGCACATACAGGCAACCCTAGAGATGTACCAGAACAAATACAGAGGAAGAAATTACTACATATAGCTAACAGAGATCCACATTAGGAATGGCATTACAAGAAAGATTACCTCCATCAAAGCCAGCCCCTGGAGACCTTCTTAGGCTAATGTTTGTCCTCAGCAGCTGCTGTTAAGGTCCTTATGAAACAGGGACACCTTTTATTACAGCACCAATTTCACTTATGCTCAGTCTTTCATGAGAAAAATAACTAAAACTGAGGCAGACCACAACAACTAGTAGCAGCTTGAGCCTTAGACCCCCATTTAAAAGCTTGGCAGGGGGAAGATTTAAGTGAGTTCACATCTGTGATTTCTCCAAGGCTTGCTGGATCTCCATGAAGAGGGATATAATAGCAAATGAAGAAGCTGAAACTAGAAATCTGCCAAAATGTACTTTTCCATGAATACTTACAAAGCAGTGCAAAGTCCTGTTGTACCCAAAGTTTTTCTCTGCTTTCAGTTCAGGCTAATTTATACCTATTAAGTGCCAACTTTAAAACATGAATTACAAAACATTCTCAGTGTGCTTATTTTTCCTTTGGTTTCCTCTTAAAAATAACCAACAGTGTGCAATTTGTCCCTAGATTTTTCTGTAGCAGGCATTACTAATATCCATTGAATGTGAATTTGGAAATTCTCACTGTGGGAGGGAAGTCCATCAATAAATTTATACACCAGGAAGATGCACAGAGATCAAGGGCCTACCCAGCCTCCCAGGACAGGCTCAAGACATACAGAACACAACCACAGATGTCTTGACCAGCAACTTTTTACCTGAATTGCAAAAGTCTTTCCTGCCTTTGGCCAGCAAACCAGCTCAAGTTCTGCCTCACCTGGACTAACTGAAACTTTACAGACCTACTGATCCAGAAATATTTTTTTTATTTGTCATGAAATCCTAAACCAAATGCCATGAGAGGAAAAAAGGTCAAAAATCAAGCATGATGTGTGATTCCTCCAGATGCAAGTGGCTTAGTTGGATAATGAACAGCCCAGAAAGCTCCACGACATTCTCATGCCATAGAAATGCTCAGAGACATTTTTCTGTGTACTTAATAACAGCATTATAGGAAAGTGACTATGTGATTTTCTCATCAGTCTATTGCAGTGGTTAAAGCTAGCCACAAAGTTTAGACTGGGATATTCAGGGCTGTTCAGATGACATGGTTTTTTGTTCATTTCAGATTCAGCCTTGAGCAGAGTATTATATATTACAACAGCAATGGTTTGTTATTAAGTGAATTTTTTTCTGTATAATAATTTCTCCTGAAAAACAATTTTTGCTTTCTGGTAAAATATGTAGACATGTGCACTATAACTATCAACTTGCTCCCATAAAACAATAATCCAGCACAGAATATAGAATTTGTAATTTAACAAGAACCTATAAGTCTCTCAGGTTTTTGTTTTGTTTTGGTTTTCCTTTTTTCAATTAGTCAATGAACCACTTCTAAATGAAACAAATCTTGTTAATGAGAAACTCATATTGGACAAAAAACAAATTTACCCTTCTGGATTTTAATATGAACATGCTTCTCTTTAATGCACATCTTCCCAATTTTCCCTTGTCCCTTTGCAAAAGGATTCTTGCACATGCTTGTCTCTGGAAATGGTAAGAGCATATTTAAATATGGGATGGACAGCTATTAGATATACCAAACCCAACAGTTTTGGTAAACCAAACCTCCAGCCCCAAAGCATTGCTTTTTTATCACAAAGAATTCCAAGTATTTTCATTCTGCTCATTACAGAGACACCGAATGGCTTACCTGCTGAGTTCCCTTCCTCTGAAGCACAGGGTGTTAAATAAACCAGGGGAGACAGGATTTAATGGATTATCAGACCTAACTGCCAAAATTCTTACTTGAGCTTTTCCTCTTGCTTTGTTTTGGACTTGGCCAAGCGATTGCAGGAGATTCTGGGTGCAGAGGGCTGCAATTGAGGCATCAGAAAGAGTTCCTAAGCATAGGGCATTGCAGCACACTGATGGAGCAAACCAGCTGCTGAGGTGAAGAACCCAGCTTTGCCCCATCACACATTTAAAAGTTGTTTGCAGATGGGTTTTTTACAGGTCTATTATTCCAAATCATGTAGTAAGCTGCTTTTGCCAATACTTCAGGTTATCTATATTACAGACTGTGGTTCCTGGATGCCCATGAACTGAGTGATGAGGCTTTGGAGATGCCTTCTGCAGTGTCATGAAAGACCACGTCTACCACCTGGCTGAAGAAATCCAACAACCAGAAGCTGACACATTGGTGTTGCAAAAAAGAAACGAAAAGCAACCAACCAACCTCAAGAAAGCAAAACAAAACACCTCCACACATGATGCAACCACAAGTGGATTCTGATAAGATCAACCTGTAGCTTTATTCAGACAGGTGGAGCTTGTTCAAACAAGTGCATAGACAAATACATACAGTGTTAGCTGTGAACATGTTGGGGCACCACAAATTCAAGCATCTGACTTCCTCTACTTCCTGCACAGCAGTGGCACTTGGAAGAGACAGCTCATAGTCAAATAGAAATACAGTATCTGCAGTAAAATACATACAAAATTACCACGAAAGTAATTGCTTTTGGTATAAATGGTTGTCTTCAAAGTTTTCTCTATCATAGAAATCCCTTCAAAAAGAAGGAGAATAAATTTACTGCATGTGAATTTATTCAGAGCTAGTAGATTCAGTATAATGAAATCCTCCTAAGTAAATATCTGATAAAGAAGCAAATGCTTAGCACTTGACCCCAGGAGCTGGGATTTCTTGACACACAGCTGCAATGCAAAGCAGCAGGAACCTCAGAACTGCTGGCATGGAGGAGTCAAGCAAGGAAAATCTCAGAGGGCTCAACTCCTGGGAGGCACAGTGGCAGATGGCTCAGTGCACAGAGCCACACAGGGACCTGGGCAGCCCACACCTCGGTTCCCAAATGGACTGAAGCTACTAGTCCTACCAGATGTTCTCTGAGGGGGACTCAGAAAGCCTGTAACTCACAATCCATGCTGTACCCTTCCTTTGCCAAGGGCCACAAGACACCCTGCACACGTCTAAAATGATGATTTTTGCTGTTTCCCCCCAGAATTCTTTCTTAGGGAAAACCAAAGTATGCTTGGTCTCACATTTACGGCAACAGGACACAGTTAGATGCTCCTTATAAGAATAACTTTATTAGTCTGTTAAATGAAAGAGGAAAAAAATTGCAATTCGGTTGCATCAAAATGTTGTGACATCTAAACCTTGTCCAGAGCATTGTCTCTCTGTTACCAGACATTCCACAGGCTCAGGAGTTGAAGGGCCTTGCTGCCCCGTAAGGCTAAGTACTGTGCCATCCAGTGGGTTCTCTTGCTCTTAGGATTGGATTTCCTCTGCCACAGATCTTCCCACATCCCAGTTTCATGGTGCGTTATGCCCATACAACTGATCATACTATAAACACTGCAGGAGTCCTGCTGGTTATACGTGACAGCTGGGATGGCAAACCCTGCTCCTGTAGAAGTAACTGAGACCAAGGGCCAAACCCATGGTGATCACTTCCATCATACGTATGGTGTGTCATCGAAGATGAAGTGCAAAAGCTCTCTGAATTCATGCTATCTCTGCATACAGCATGTCATTTAATTGCCCAGAAAAGCCTCCTGGAGAAGCATATGGGGAGTTTTCCCATGAAAAATGACACCACTCAAAGTCTTTTCTAGCTAGAAACCACTCAACAGTATCTATCACTACTGACATCTGGGACATAAGCTTCAAAGCAGTTAATTTACCATTTTAGCTTGAGCCAGTTTCCTACAGACATTGATATCCAAAGTAGGTAATTGTTATGCCACAAAGCAGAATCATTAGAGGAGAATAAAGGTAAAGAGGAAACCTATGCAGTAATTTTCCTACAGCACCCAGACCTGCCTTTAAAGCTGCGTTTGGGATTGCTGATAGTAGCCTCTTTGGCCTCCCACATTACTGGACTTTTAAGACAATGCTTCTATAAGCTGTTCTACAAGATACAACAATGCTTCTACAAGCTATTCATGAACAACCATCAAGGCAAACCATCAGCTAGGTCCCAAGTCAGAAAAAGAAAGCCTTTGTGCATGTCTGTTGGTACAACTGCAGATCACCTTTAGCACTGAGCTCAGCTTCTCAGCTGCGCTAATTAATTGCTTAAGGAGTTCTCACCATCTCCCCGTGACGCAGAGCGAGCAGCCACTCACACTCCTCCACTCCCTGCCGCAGTCACATTACCTGCTCTGTCTCAAGGACCTCCTAGGGCTGGCCTCCCCATCTGTCCCTTTCACAGACTCCACACACCCCTGCTCCGTCTCTGCAAGCAGTAACTGAAAGGAGCCAAGTCACAGAAGTCTTAAAAGCAAATGCTTCCTCTGTCCTCATTGCTTCCCAAACTCTGTCACTCTAGGAATTAGCAGGAGCTTCAGCCCACCTGCAGAGTTTCTAACCTCACTGACAGTCTTGGGGCAAGGCTGTTGTCCCACCTCCATCTGGCACTTGTAGCGACAGAGAACACACACAAGAACTTCAGGACCTTCTGCCTAACTCACAGTTTCTCTTACTGAATTCAGTGTTCACCCCATATAAATCTTGGATGGACAACAGAAAAAGAACCTGCTAAACCCCCAGAAATTTGTTACAATAAGGCCCTGGAGGGGCTGAATAATTCTATTACATCATTTTTCTGTGAATCCTTTCCAATCCTTTCCAGTGGCTCCAGTACTCTTTCCAGTCCATGAGACTGGGACCTGTGATAAACCTGATCCTACAGACTAAAAGTATATGGCTTTTCCCTACTAACACCATTCCTGGGGATGACCACAGACAGCAAAAGACCCATAAAAAGATTCCACAGCCCCATCAAGCAGGGCATAGTCCAGATAACACATGCCACTTTACAGGCAAGTGGATACCCCACAGAAAACTAACCCCAACCTTATTTTGTGACTGCACCTGGGCAGTAACTAGCTTTTGTTTAAAAGCTGCTCCCCTCATCTGCTAGTCTTGCCTTCAGAGTTGTGTGAAGAACACTGCTGGTTATTTTGTAAAGGTGAACCAACGCTAATTCTAACTTGATGGCAACTTAATGACTCCCATCAGCAGCTCTGCACAGAGCAGAGCAGTGACCTCAAGCCAGCGGCCAACTGAAGAGCATCCACATCACAGCCAGCATAGTCAGTACTGGGGCTGCTGCACCTTAACACATCCATCATGTATGTAGGGATCATCTTCTGCCAGCAAGAATGGTTGTAACTTGCATTGGGTATCAGCATATGTTTTAGAAATGAATCAGACTGTAACCAATATGTTAGGAAGACAGGCCAGACTCCTGAAAGAGTAGGGCTATGAGATGGCTTCTGCTAGCAGAGTGCTTTCAGTTTGAGGTTTGCATTGAAGTTGTTATGCCTACAGCTGTGATTAAAAGATCCTTCCTTAATACTGTACTGCAATAGCAGGAGAAGCCTGATTCCTTACTAAGTTGTGTAAGCAAAGAGGTCAAGTCTAGAAGTGCTGAAAAACTGCAATTCCCTACCCTCCTTTGGGATGCTGCCGGTCAAGGTGGAAGTACAATGGCAAGTACATTTGCCCTGATGCTGCATTTGCTCTGTGGGTAAACAGAGACTGTCTACTCCCTGGGCTGTCATTCTGGCATCTTTCATGACCACTAAACTCTCTTCCAAAAGAAAAAAGAGGTTTTATTAGAAAGTCAGTGGACGATCCAAATGTCAGAGTGAAAAATCCAGAGGAAGGTTAAGGATTTTTTATTTCTATTTTTTTTTTTGATACAGCTGCACTGGAGGTGAGTGAACACCAGAGCATTTTGATTTTCTGCCTGGTTTCAATAAAATGTTGCACTCCCAGGCACCCAAGGGACTGCTGTGGTTTGTCAAAACCAATTAATTTTCTTCCACAGAATGCTTCAGGCACCTCAAAATGTCGTTCGAGAGCTAGCACACATCTAAGGAGGAGGGAAAGCTAGCAATCAACTGCTGCTCAGGCTCTGCATAAGGAGCACAGCCCTCCAAACTCACACCAACAGCAGAGGCAAGGCAAGAACAATGGCACTTTGGTCATGGGAGAGAGCTGAGGGCAGAGCCAACAAGAAAATACCATGTATTATAGACCCTATGAATATAAACAAGAAGCTGCCACTTGTGAAACTTGCCAAAAATAAGTTTCCTAAGGGAGAATTCAAAGCTGAAATTTTCCCTCTCTCACTTGCATTTCCTAGGATTCATTCCTCAGCGCTAATAGATGTAGTAATGAGCCAGAAGTGACAAACTGAACGGTTGTTATTAAGGAAGACATTTGGAAGAGTAGCCCTGGAGTCAGGATTCACAGGTTCCCTCCCCAGCCCTTCATCAGACTCACTGAGGAGAGTAAGGATTTTCCTTGCCTGAGCCTCAATTTACCTACTTACAGAGACCATCTGTAATGTTTTCCTTCTCTCCAGTATTGAGATGCAAGAGCAAACTTGTTTGCAAGTAATTTTAATAATCAGCCATGAAATGCACTAGAAGTAAGCATGGTATTGTCATGCTATGATTCCTTTCTCAATGAACACTGTCACTGAGAGTTTAGAAACACATTGGAGCTATCGTTTCTACTCCAAATTGGGCACGTGCAGTATCGATACTACGAATATTCCTTGTATATACCTCATGGCAAATTATTATCACTGCATGTTAGGTAGCCATCCTTTCCTTTCTACAAAAAGCAGAGATGGAGATGGATGTTTTTCTGGCATGCTAGCACTCTGCAAAAGGGGCAGGAGACAAAAGATAACTTGAATTTTAAATAGTTTGAGTACCATGGAGTCACAGGCAAATCCTGCTAGAGCAGGAAATGGAACAACTGCTGAAGTTCCCGGCAAACACTACAGTAAGGCCCAGTCTACTCACAATGCCCAAGGGAACTGGGAACCAAGGCTCCTTTGAAGATTCCAAGTCCCTAATCTCAGGGTCTAGTGTCATCCTTGCTGGACCACTGACAAAAGCAGAAACAATGAATTTCCCAAATTAAAAATGACAGCATGCTGAGCAGTGAAGTGAGCTGTATAGTGTAACAAACCTTAGAAGAACAAGGAATAAATCTGCCTTTCTTTCTTTTTCTGTTCACCAACCATGATATCTTCAATGACCTACTTGTTTTTAAAAGTAATCCAACATTTACCATTACAATCTTCTTTGCTCCTCAAGTCACATAAACCCCCTGCTGTCTCCTCCTTCTCTATTTACCTGGCCTTACAGTCACAGCAGGGAACTGAAAATCTGCTCCCTACCTCCTAGCTACAAGCAAAGGTTTCACTTGGGCATCCAACAGATGATAACTAATGCTACTGGTTAAACAATCCCCGTGGTAGCACCTGACACATACAGACATCTAGATCCTGCCACCAGCCCCACCACATCACCCAGGAACTGCCCTGCTAGAAATAGCTGTGCCTCTCATTCACAGCATCTCCTCGTATCACTAAATCTCTTGTTTCATTCAGGCAGGATTTCTCTTACTATGGTTAGTGTCCAAGAAGCATGGCACTATTGGTTACGGTAGGTGCTGAGCAAACACATACTAAATCTGTCCTGAATGCTTACAGGTGTGAAAGACCAGTTAGAAAAGGGAGAAAAGTCAATAAAATCTGAAGCCCAGTAAATAACTGATTCAATAAAATCTGAAGCCCAGTAAATAAGGATCACAAGGATCAGGTACAAATATAAATTTAAACAAAAAAAAAGAAAAAAGAAAGAGACAAATCCTCTGAAATATGTCAAAACAAAGAGAAGATGCTCCACATATGTCAGCTGGCATTGATCAGCCTGAGAGCAAGAGAAGGGAGAGAATCCATAACCATTAGCATCACCTTCCTGCTACATTTCCTCCTTAGCCTGTTCACCTTCTTTCCCTCTGCTCTGGATATGACCTCTCAAACAATGAGAGAGCAGAAAGAGACAAATCCTCTGAAATATGTCAAAACAAAGAGAAGATGCTCCACATATGTCAGCTGGCATTGATCAGCCTGAGAGCAAGAGAAGGGAGAGAATCCATAACCATTAGCATCACCTTCCTGCTACATTTCCTCCTTAGCCTGTTCACCTTCTTTCCCTCTGCTCTGGATATGACCTCTCAAACAATGAGAGAGCTTGGATTATCCCTACGAAAGAGTTTAGTGTAGAGTTTTCAAGCTCATTGTATGCAGCATTGACAAAGTAAGCCGCAAAGGATGTCGGAAGCTACAGATACCTGAAGTTTACCAAGATCTGGAGTCTCCCAAGACACAGTTTCTCCCAAAAGCAGAGCCATTTCTTTCAATAAAGCAAGAGCAAATTACAGCTTTATCCACAGCACAGATCTTCAGTCTTCAAGCAAAGCTCTCCAGTATTGAAGTCCAGATGATCTGCTTATGAGGAAGGCATGACTGATCTAATACCAGACTCCACTCTCAATCTCTCCCTTGCAATGATATCTTGACTCTAAATAATTAAAAGGAAATAAGTACCTATAAAACCAGCAGAATGATTGCAGGCCAAAAGGTCAGTGTGGCTGGGTGTTTGAAATAAGGTGCCCATTTAAGTTATTCACTTCAGATGTCAAAGGTGAACTGCTGTAATGAGGAACGATAAACATGCTCACTTAACATGCAAGCTTGCTGCTGCAATTTGCCAGGATGGAGCCACACTAGAACATAACAGCCACAACTGTGCCCTTGAGAAGTCACCTCCTCTGTGGTCTCCCCAGCTTCCCAAGCCCTCCTGCATTTCTACAAACAGAGGAGATGTGACACACCTTATTGCTTCCTCCATACAATAACCCCAAGTACCTAACACCAGTTTCTTCTTAAAACCTTCTAGCATAACTGTGTATTTCAATGCTTACAATTGCAGGATCCTCCACAGTCCAGTATCTGGAAGTAATGAATCCACAAGAAAAACATGATTCAGTAGTGTCCATTAACAAGTGTTTGCTTGACAAGCACATCAGGAAGAGAAATTCTAACTCCCCAGCCTGCAGCATTTCAGGATGAGGGGGCACTTAGAGCCTATAAATAATATTTAAAATCTTAGAATGGGAAAAATCTGAAACTATGATGGAATACATAACCATATTTCCTATGTTTTGTATCTTGATCAGGGATGGAGTTGCAATTTTGGTTTTCAGCTATGCTCATAGGGCACCAAATCCCAGGCTGTAACAATTCTCCTGTGAATGTAAATGAAAAGAACCATCTGGAGAGAATAATAAAACAATTAACGTTCCATTAAAGAATAATCTATGTATGTTTTTAAGGAAGCAAACTTTCATGATCTCCACCTAATTATTCATTCCACATTCTGTCAGAGTTGGTATGGATTTTGCCTTGCTTTGTTTTTGAACACAGCCTGAAGGTACTAACTTAAGCTGGAATGGATGTGGGGACCACACAGGCTCCTTCAGCTGGGGGAAGGAAACCTGGCTGAGAAAGGCTTCTAGAAACAGCAACCAAGGTCTCATCATTCCCATGGATGCATATGGCTGTGCAATGGCAACACTATCAACTGTAAGAGTTTCACTGAATATTCATGAGGATTTTACAAACATGGTTGTTGACGGGCTTGGTACATCAGCTACATTTTTGGACACGAAGCGCAGAGCAGCACACTCAGGAGATGCATACACCTGAACATCAGTCTGTTGAATGCTGGGCTCATTTAACTTGTCACTGACGGCAATATAAATCAGAAATGACTCCATAAAACTCAACAGCAATCCCCTCTGATTTTGCAAACTCACCAACTGGCTGCAAGCGTATTATCTTTACAAAGTAATTCTGTAAAGTGAAAAGGTTCAAAGCAAGGGCTTTAAGGACTATTACTCTGCCTGTTAACCTTCTAAACACACCCCCCTCGAGGGACCCACGGGCTGTACACATGATGGAGAACCGTCCAGGCTGCAGCACACATTTGTTCTGCAGACCTGCTCAACTTAACCACCTGCCTCAGTTTCCCAGTGGATGACACTAATGAGCTAGTAAGTCAAGCCTGCACTTCATTCTAGTTTACACAGTGCTTTCCAGCCAAGGCTCTCAAACATTTGGAAAGGACCAAATATAGTTTAAGCTAAAATCAACTGGAACACAAATACCAGAATTCAACCACTCAGATCACTCCTTTAAAAAACCTACCTGGGACTCTGGGCTTTCCAGCATGAGAACTCGCACACTAAAGAATTGGTAAATAGTGAGACTGTTCCCAGGCAATTCTTTGCTACTATTTATTGACTGATAGAGATCAAGCTCTGTGACACAGTGCAGGCATGTTTATCCCTCTCCCCCCACCCCAAGCTGCTAAGTGTCATGATCTGAAAAAGTAATTTAAAAAAAACCCATAATCCTGGCACACAAACTAACAAACTAGTCACACCTGAGTCCTGCTGGAAAAATCCCTGCCTCAGCTTTCAAATGTTGCAGAACATTTTCATTCACAGCTTCTGCATAAACTGGGCAAGTTTTGAGTCTAAGAGTCTAAGGCATTTT
>NW_008681271.1:0-29433 GCF_000695815.1 Acanthisitta chloris | reverse complement strand
GCTCTTCCCCTAGAACTGTAAAAGCCAATCTTTCTTCACTAAAGAGATATATATACACAGACACAACCACATACATAGATATATGCACACCCTGATCTCTCAAAGCAGGGTCCCTGCATCTGCCAACAGGCTGCACACTGCATCAGCACAATGGCTCTGGTGCAGGATCTGCACCACCCACTGGAAAGGATTTAGTGAGGGGTGCTAACGTCACACACTGAGCAGCCACATACAGCTATAAATTATTCATACACATTACTCTAATTATGCAAATGTACTAAAAGCTGGAGCATATGTTTCCCTGACATCTTGCAGTACAGATGCAATGTGGTTCTAGTAGAGAGAAAGAGTGAGAAGTGAGAAGATGGGTGTAAGGGGGCTAATGATGGCAGACACTGGTCCAAGCAAGGGGTGGCAGAACATCCCTCTTCCCCAACCAAGCTGCTGCAAGGCTAAGGACATTTAAATGCTCCTCCTTGATAATATAGTGTTGGCTTTGCACTCGGTGCTGAACAGAGTGCTGAGGCTGCTGAACGGCCCAGGCAGATTAAAATAAACCCAAGCAGTTTGGAACAGGAATGTGTTTATCTGGCATCACACACTTCCTCTTATCAAACATGAGGAGCAGGGGAGGGCACAGCGATGGTGTGCGGAAGCAGGCTATGTGCACACTGGTAGGAGAGGGGGAGGGAAAAGAGGAGAAGAACAGCAAGGATCAGATTATGCATGAGCTTGGGAACCAAGAACATGGAGCTATGCATCATCTCACTGGGATGCAGAGCCCATAGTCTTGGTCAGTGGGTTGGGGCTTGGGCCAGAGGTTAGGGCTGACTCCTCAGAAGGAAAATGTCAGATGCACTCTGCTGTGGTGTTTTGAAGTCCAAACTGTGGACTATGATACTGGATTGAATATCAGAAGATTAGCATCTTATTCCCAACTCTGCTGTGTCTAAGGACCACATGACTGTCCTTCTGTAAATGCCCAGTCCATGTGACAGAGCCCTTTGGAAGCATCCAGGCTTCTCAGACACTGGGTCCAGCACACTGTGCAGGGGGGCTCTGTTTCTCTGGCATCATTCATTTAAAATCCCATAAACACTTCAAATTCTCCAGCCCTACTTAATGACCAGATGAGTGTTTCTACACCCAGAGAAAACAAAAGAGCAAATTAAACATCATGTCATACCACAGCTACTTGGAAGATTTAGGCTACCCTATTATTATTCCAGTAGTTACCCAAGATCAAAAAAGTTGAACAAAAAACCTTGGCAGCTCCTTTGATAAGAACATGTCTCACCTCCTAGTGCTGGCATTAAAGAGGCTCTAGCTCTGTACCAGCAGTTTTGTAAAGGATGCACTCACAGAGCCATGTGAAACACTCAGTACTGCAGAGACCCTGTCACAGGAGGAGTGCTAGTGACTGCAGTAATATACAAGGCAGATGCCACTTCAGCTCTTCAGATCCAAGGCAAAACTCTGCTAGTGTACTAGTTTTGTTCCAAGTTCTTGTTTGTGCATGGCTCAATCACAGCTCCTCACCTGCGGCTGTCTCAACTAAAGGATGGCCATGCTTTGAAAACAAGAGGTGGTGTATCGGAGAAGGAGAACTGAGCAGAAGGGGTGGCAGGCTGAGGCAGACAAAGATGGGTACACCTGCACAGATCCTGGTCACTCTGCCCCAAGTCCTGGCCAGTAGGATCTGTCCTTACCTTTCACAAAAGCCCAGACGAATGAACAGCAGCACTTCTGCCAGGCAGAGGTGCCAAACTGGCAAAACAAAGCTGAGAAAACAGCATAAGATAAGAAGCAGGAACAAAAGAGAGACATGAAAATCCACCGAAGTAAAATCAGATATTGATTACAAGGATCAAGCCAAGCCACTTCTGCTGTGCCACAATCAGAAAACCTCTTGGGGCAGCAGGCTGCATCCCAAAGGGCACAGCATGAGTCTCGCTTTTCCCTGGGCTCATCCTTCTTCCTGCACAGTCACACCTGTTGAGAACTAAGCCCAGCTCAGGCAGAGGTTTGTTGCCTGCCCAGCTCAGCTAGCAAGCTGCTCCCAACACCCCTCCCTGGGCTCAGGTCTGGGGACATCTAACCCTTTACAGACTGGGCAGTTCCTCATCACCAAGGCCAGCAGAACCCCTATCTTGCCAGCAAGACTGACTCAGACACTGTGTCTTGACTTCTCTTGACTGCCCAGGGGAAAAGGAAGGAGGAACTCAAGCTCTGTTCATCCAACCACCGAGAGGTACAGGTGCAGCTTGGGTCCCTCTCTGCTGTCCACCTTGCTCCTGCTAAGATCTGTCCGTGGCAAGGTGCAATGCTCCCATATGAGAGCTCAGCCCTGCTATGGAAGCCATCCTCCAGAAAGACAACCAGAGGGAAGAGAGAAAGGAAGACAGAGCAGAAAAGGAGGCTCAGCATTTACATTGCTTAGCTTTTCCCCCCTCTTGTTCTGAAGGCTTTGGCTTCCTCAGTAACTGTCAGCAAGGAAACAAGTCCATTACAGACAGCCACTGATAACAGGTACTAGAGGAGATGTTCTGATCAGCTCACTGCTTACCTCAGGAGACATAAGATCAAATGCAATTTAGGTAACAAGCCAGGACAGACTTAGAGCCTCAGCTCAGCTATCCAGAAAAGGAGTTTTAACACAACATCCAGGGGAGCTGCTCAGTGAGGCACAAAAGCCAGCGGCACACACGGCTCTGCTGTCATTGGTCCTGCCACGAGTGCCAGCACAGCAGGACACTGGGAGGCTGGGACAGGGCTGTACCAGCATGGGAAATCTCGAGCACAGTCTACCCTGGAGCAGTTTTGCAGCATCTAGACTGGAAACACAATAAATTCATTCATTTTCAACTGGAGTCAACAACTTCTACTTGTGCCAAAACACTGGAAGAAAGAAATTTAGTGCAGTGTAGCAAGAAATGTCAAAATGAAACACTCTTTTGTCCTGCAAAGTGATGAAGAGTTCACCATAGCCACACAAAATATCACTAACAGAAAAAAATGGAAGTCAGGGAGTTGGATTTTTAGTGTAATATTCCACATTCTAGAAATAATTAAAGAATTTCAACCTATTCAGCTAG
The DNA here is from genome assembly GCF_000695815.1 of Acanthisitta chloris. Taxonomy (NCBI): domain Eukaryota; kingdom Metazoa; phylum Chordata; class Aves; order Passeriformes; family Acanthisittidae; genus Acanthisitta; species Acanthisitta chloris. The sequence continues at coordinate 26,338 of NW_008681271.1, read as the reverse complement.
CATTATAGGGTTCCACATATCATTGCACTAGTCAGAGTTAAATTAGCAATGATTTGTGCTCTCAGTTACCTCTGGCGAGCTGCGAGGGAGGCAAGGACAGAGAGGCAAAGCAACGCGCCCTAATCCAGGTGCTGGGATTTGTTTTGAGGCATGCCTGGAACAACCAGCTAGTCAACACAGTGCCACACCACAGGCACCCCGAGGGCTGAACACTGACTTCACTGGGCAGAGAATCAGCTCAGCAAGGCCATGGCCCTCTGTACAGCCCCAAGCCCACAGTGTTCAGACACAGGGGTGACCCCACCACAGCCAGTCGGACCAACAGGGACATTTACACTTCAGTGTTTTCAAAGTCTGGACATCAGGAGAGAAGCGAGGTGGTACCTCACAGCTGAAAGGAGAGACTCTGACATGCCACCCCTTTGCATCTCACAGCTTCTCACCCTCCTCTGTAATTGCCCCAGGAAAATGCCTTGTAATGGTGTAAGCTTGGATAACCTCCCCAGAGAAACATGTAAAGTGACTGCCTGTCCACCCTGCAGGAGAGGAGGGAAGCAGGGGCATGGGACATTTAGTACCCCAACTCTAGGAAATGACTGAGGAGTTAAAACAAAAATCATTCTTGGATGGGCAGCACTTCAGAAAGATAAAACATTCAGCACTGTTATGTTCCTGGACACCATATTTCTGACAATAAATTTCATGCCTCATATGCCACAACAGTTATGATTTCAGGCAATAACCAAAGAACAGGTCCACATCCTTTCACAGCAACCTAAGAAAAAAATATTCATAAGTAAACCTGACAAACCTCAGAGGAGGGTATTTTTTATGATTATTTGGTCTGTCTCTTTGGTAGTCAGGCCTGAACTGGAAAGGGAAGATCTATTTTAAAAGATGTGTACATGTTGCCCTTCAGGACAAGATTTAATGGTGAACTTGGCAGTACTAGATTCATGGTTGGGCTTGATGATCTTAGAAGTTTTTTCCAACCTAAAAGATTCTATTATATAACCCTATTATATATATATATATTTCTGGCATGGCACCACTTCCAGTGCTTACAGGCTTCATAGACCCATGGGAGCTGGCAATGGGCCCCACTGCATGCATGAGACATCCCTCCACGTTCAGAAGGACCAGTTCTGTCTTTGGTGACACTTTTTCCTCACCTTATACTGACACTTCCTATGCACTATGAACCCGAAGTCCCCCTCTGCAGACACTCTGAATGTCCCAGGCCAACATGGCAACCCCAAAGAGCTTCAGCAACTTGTGGCAAAAAACTAGGCTCTACTTGCCCCATTTTTCTTTATCCTTCCTGCCCCACATGGGTCTAATCTTGCTTAATAATAAACCTGCCTGCAAGATCCTAGTGGCTGGGACTAGCTTCCAGCCATATGGATGTTCCAGCTCCCATAACTCCTCAGGTACTGGCTTTCCCTTCCTCCTGAGCCTGCTGACTCTGTGTCAGGCTGCACTGCAGCCCTGCAGGATGGTACTGGACTCCAAACACTCCATCCTGGTTGCACGCCAGCATGACAATGGAGTAAGGAGAGCTACAAAGTCCAAATCATGCCCAGGTAGTGCCCTTTACAAGAAGGGAAGCACAGACCAAGACCTAACCTTTTGAATTAATTGTCATCTTCTAAATTTTGAGTGTGGGTAAAGCAGAATATGGACCTTTTATACTTTTATTTTTTAACCCATGTCTCCAGGTAGGTTACAGTACAGCATTATAACATTCAACAGCTCCCATACTGCAACTCAGATGAAACTGTGTGCAGCTGGTGGGTAAGGACTCCCTGCCAGTACAGCTCTGAGTTCTTCAGGATGAAGCACTCCATGCTATTTCCCATCAGTGAAGCTGCACTACTTTGCACTAGAAAGTGATGTGGTCCTTAAGTGTCATTCACTTGATATTGCATTTATGAATCAAACCTGAACTCAACATCCCAAGTTCCCCCCTGGAGATCCACAGACAGCTTCCACCAGTCCTTTCTGGTGTTTTAACAGCTGCACATTGGAATTTTCAGTAGCTCATTTCTTGGCTTCAGGTGGTTTATGAATTCACCAGATATAGTAATTAGCTCCCTCCCTACACAAGAAGATTCCAAAACAGATTTCAAAAAAACCCTTCAATCCCTCTGTAGTTCGTTTATGCAGTTGTAATCCATTGAAGTGATGCATTATGTTCTACCAGAAGAATTGAACAGAAAAAGTGAGAAGCTCTCTTACCTGTAATTGACTGACTGGCCAATAGGAGTCAAGTGCTGGCAAATTGGAGGTGTAATTTCTATTTAATTATGGCATTAAAAAAATTACACGATATACCTATTAACATGCAAAGGAGTAAAATCAAAGCTAATAAGAATAAATTGTAAGAGAGGACATGTACAAAATGTAGTAGCAGTCTTTTTGTTTTTTATAATTGTGCTCTTCTGTAGAGTGTACTGGCTGCTGTGTCATTGTATTGCCTGGAAAACTTGAATCCCCAGCTCTGGTTTTAAGACCCTGCAAAACTACGTTGCACAAATGCATGGCTACAATCAAAAATATCTGTTAAAACTCAAGTGGCATATATGCTTTTCATGCTGCACATGAAGCTTGTATCAGTCCAGTTGAAGTTCAGTTGAAACGAATGCAAGCAACACCCAGATACACTGTTCTAGAGCTCAAATATAAACACAAATGAATGGATGAACTATGAAGAGTTTTGCAAGCCTTCAGGTAAACTCATTTCAAAATGAATTTAAAAGAAAATAGTGAAACCTCTGTGTTTAGACAATGGGTTACAACCAACAGTATAAAATATGAACAGTTCAGTTGAAGCCAGTACAGCTACTGGTGTAAGACAGACAGTAAAGAGGACCAAAAATTATTGGCATCTGAGAAGAACATGCCACTGCCATGTGAAAACACAAATACACCTATGCTTTTTTTTCAGGGGTAACATATTTATCATCCTAGTGAAGCCTATTTACTTTAGATTAACACCATAATTCTAATTCCAAATTTTTCAATTTCAATACAGCTAGTCAGCACAACAGCGTGGGGAAGGGAAAACAGGGTTTTACTGGGAAGAGGAAATAGGGAGGGTCTTAAAAGACTGATGCACAAACCTAAGAAACCACGATGAAGCCATTCTGTAAGTGCCCTAACCCAACCCAGAGCAGTGCTGTCAGGAGAAGAGAAGGTCTGGCTTCTGCAGCCTGCTGTAGCCTGGTGCTAAGTCAGGGAGCAGGAGGCATATGCCAGCATCAGTAACAGGATTTTGTTTTGTAGTACTGGGAAGCAGAAGCCAAACAAGAATTACAGTTTTACCTGCAATGTATATTTAAAAACACAGAGCTTCCAACAGCTAACCAAATTAACCTTTCAACATTTCCTGCTTCGTCAACACAAGTTTAAAGTTAAAACACAAATTAAACTACCTTCAGTCCCTAGAGGAAAGGTTAGTTGGATTTAAGATGCATTTAGTGTGTTATATAGGAAAACCCCCACAGGTACATGCTCAGATAGCAGTGACATGCAGCCCCAGAGACAGACAGATACAAACCACACTCACTCCCACACACTCAATAAATGCATCAAATTGCCCAGGAACCAGAAGCACAGCCAGTCATGACCCTGCACATGGAGTGAGCCAAGAGTGTGACTTAGTGCAAGTGTTCACACAGGTGATTTCTGCAGATGAGAACATTCATTGCCACAAGGAAGGCAGCACAGGTAAAAGACAGACAGCTTACCCCTTTGAGCTGCTGGACTCCACCAAATATCCTCATCACTCCATCAATCTCCTGCTCCAGTCTCCTGGCCCAGTACTGCATACTGCAAGAGATGGAGAGAAAGAGAGAAAGAGAAAGGGAGAGAAAGAGAGAGAGAAAGAGTCAGAGCCCTGACACTGAGTAGATAAGCAAGGGACTGAAGGGAGAGGGAGGAAATCAGTGCCTCAGCTAAGTTCACTGCTCTCTCTCTCTGCAGCACCTAATGCAGGCAGAGTACCAGGAACACACAGCTTTGAGAATTACGGCTGGGGCAGGTTGTAAACTTCAAGACTTCAAAATTTATGCACAAGGCACCACAGAGAGAAGAGGGGGGAAAAGGTACAACAAAAACTGCAAGGCGAGGGTTTATTTTCTCCTTATATAAACAGTTGCAGTAGATAATTATTTAAGCCCAGAGTGATTAACAAGGTCGAAGTACTGTGGAGTACAGAAAACAGCTTAGTGCTTCAGCAGGGCTCTGTGGCAGAGAGCAAACCCAGAGCCGTGGCAGGGCCAGAGGTGTCTGACTGCAGCAATGGATTATTGCTGTGGCACAACAGGAGAGACCTGGACAGAGCCAGAAGCCAAACACAGAGCACGGAGTGCCCGAGGGCTGAGCCACTTTGCACCTTCAGCTAAGCCCAACCTTAGCCAGGCACCAATTCTGCCACGTTCACTGCAGGCAGAGCTGCCTCCAGGGGCAGTGGGAAGGGCTGGGAGATGCCATGTGGCATCTCCTTCGTCCTGAGTCCCATACAGCGAGGAGCTGGCTGCCAGGCCTTCCAACAGGCACAACACCCTTCAATACCTTCAACCACAAAGATTTCTGCTTAGAGCAATAACACCAAGCTAAAACCAACAACAAATAAAGCCTCTTCTAAATCCACCAAACTTGATAACTCTTCTTCTTTTAATGAGATTTCCTGACTCCAGCCGCTGGCCACACAAATGTCAAATCTCCCATCTGACCTGGAAAAGCAATGCTCGATTGCCTCCACACCACTTGGCACTGCCTTCAGTGTTTTTCCCACAGCAACATTCATCTCTCAACATACACCAGGGAAAGGAGGGAAGGAGCATGAGGAGTAGAAGGTAAGGCCAGCAGCATGGCAAAGTGATGGTGGGAGGGAGCAGACCAGTTCAGAAAGGTTGCACTTTGATTAGGTTCACCAAGTGATTTCATTCTCCATGCAGAGACATTCCCCAGGCAGCCCACACACTCTCCACCATGGAGAGGCTCTCCCAGAGATCAAGTTGCATAGAACCCCAACTATCTTTCAGCTGGGCCTCAGAGGACTCTGAATTATCCAGATGGCCAAAAAGCTGGGCAGAAATATCAAAGCAGAAAGATGCCTGAGCTGAGCAGAGGAGCAGAGCTGAAGCATCACTTGCAAGGGGTGGGGGGGATGAACAGGACAGAGGGAGGGACTGGCAGACAGACATGCATTACTCACATAGGCAAAATTCATGCCAGTTAATAACACATAAGGCTGTGAATGAAAACAAGATTTTACTGTGCACACCAAGCCTTCTTAGTTTTCCTCTGTAATTTATGCTATTTCCCATGTTCCTGCAGAGGCAACGGTGTCTCTTTTGCCCTGGGAGAATGGCTGGGAAGGGGAAATATAGGGAATGAGATGAGCAAAGGGCAAACTCCCTGTTCTGCCAAAAGAGGGAAAGCAAAGCCTTCAGTGGGACTGCCAGTGTGAAGGTACCAGGTCACAGACAGAGCTGAGGGGGTTTGGGCTGGTGGTGTTATTTCTTTTCCTTTTTCAGTCAAACATTTTGTTTGCTCTCAAAGGTATATTGAGGTTACTCTGAGTACCAAAGTTACCCATAAATCTTCTGAAGTATTTTCACAAAAAAAAAATATTTTACACACTCACTCATTAAAGAAAATGCCTTAAAACACCAAAACTGAATTTATTTTTTTCCCTCCTCCAATTTGTCCAGTGAACTGAAAAAAAATCAATTATATGCTCATACTCGGCCACAGGTCCAAGAAACCCCACTGAGCACTTATGGAGCTGACACTTTTCCTTAACTTCCAGATCTGTACAAGATCCTCAATTTCAGTGACACCTGCCTGTGTCAGCTCCTTCCAGGAACACCTACAACACCACAGCAGGGGAAAATTACCACCCATCTCAAGCTGTATCCATCAACATTACCAACTGCTCATATCTGCTTAAATGTCACATACGGCCAAGCCCTCAGAGAGGATTAGTTACAGAGGAAGACAGAGGCATCAATATTACTCTGTTGGCATATGCAAAAAAGACACTGAGCACTCAGTTAGGCTGGGATTTACAATTAATTTAAATTTAGTCAGCAGATTTGCTTTAAAAAAAATAAATTCAAACTTATTCCACCCCCTGCCTCCACCCCAAGAAGTACTACTATTTTAGAGAAAAGCCATTGGGTTTTTCATTCATTAGAAAGACTGCAATTCCCTTTAATTGTGCAGCCTTATGATACCTGGCTCTCAACCTTACAGACCAGCAGTTTCCCAAAGAGTCCAGCTAAGCCTTGGAGTACAAGCTTTAGGCACCACTATTAAAATAAATACATGTATTAACACTATCAAAATAAGCAGGGTGGCATTTTGGCTTAGCTGACACCAGGTTTCTAGATTAAAAAAGGTAAGAGCAGAAGTAGTTTCTTTTTTTTTGGTACAGTATGGCTATACAAGAGCTTTTGCCAAAGGCAGTAAAAATTCTTATTTTTTAACCAGCACATCCCTTACCCACACAGCACTTGCAAAACACTTCCGTGACCCATTACTATGTCCCTCTAGCCCTGGTAATGTTCATGACCACAAGTCTTCAGAGTGAGCCAAATCCTCCAGAATTTGGAAGTTTCTTCTCACTTGCCATGTGCTGGGTTGAAACCTACCATTAAAAAAAAAGTAAAACTCATAAACCCCATTATTATTCTGTCTCAGCTGACCTTCTTTCTGCCTCTTGTTTCTTTCTCATGGCCAACGCACTTAAAATTTTATGCAAAATGACTCTGGCGAGGATGAAGAGGGTAAAGAAACTGATAGCCCATGATGAACATAGAGGTTTCTCTTTGAAGCATGTCTCATATAGAAACTGTAAGCAGTAAGACATGACATAGTCATTGCATTCCTGGGCCATTACTGCATGCCTCAGGTGCACTACAGGGCTTGAGGAGCAATAACTCCTCAGAACACAGCCAGGAGTGCCCTACTGCTCTTGTGAAATGTCATTTACAAATAAAGCATAAAGAAAACAGCTGATGCACCAACTGGAAAGCCACTAGCAAGGCTGTGGTGCTGCTCGCTGAAAGCCACCAGGCTCCCTTTATGAGCCATGTGCATGATCCCCTGCTTACACTGAGCACCACTTTAGTGTCCACCGTAGTCAACTAACACGGGCGAGGAGAAAACCTTTGAGCTCAGGAATTTGTGATGGCACTCAGTGGCTTTGTGTCTGCAGGAACTGCATGGAAGGTGCCTGGCACCCCCACCATTCCCTGTCCCCTCTTTGGCAGTGACATACCCAACACATCCCATTGATCCCCATCCTCTCAGCTGGTTCTGCATTTCCTGGGGAGTCTCCATAGGACTCTTCCAATCCAACAACTCTACAACTATCATATGCACATTCAGGATATCCATTAAAAAATCATTAGTATTGAAAAACTGGTTGTTTTCTTCCCCTGTACATTTTACAGCCTCCTGTGTAAAGAAGGCTGTAAAATATACATTTGCAAGGGACATAAGTGATTTTTGAAAACACAACACCATTTATCACTGCCTCGTCAAAGAAAACTACAAAAATGCTAATTGATTTCATAATTTGCATATTTGATTTTTCTTAAAGATGAGATAAAGTAGGCTTTTAAAAATGTAGCAGAGCTTCAAAACTATTTACTGTGTCAAGGAGCACATGAGGAGACAAATGACTGCTGTTGCAGTTGGGACCAAGAAGCAAAGTGTCCCACCTGTCCCACTCCTGCTCAATGGGCACCTGTGCCTTGTCACTGGTCAAAGTAGCCCTTACTTAGGGTTAGGGCATGTTTCATGCTTCAGGTGACCCAGGCAGTTGCAGGGACTTCTCTGCATGTCTGCTTTGGTTTCTGAGGCTACACCACTGCTCCAGCTGTGTGGCTGTGGAAGAAAAAGTATTGCCTGAAAGAGGAGACAGACTGTCCTTGGCCACATCCTCCCACACTTATGCACATAACAGATGGCAGCCTGAGTCCTGGTCTTCTGTACAGAAGCTGGAGACATTCATAGACAAGCCACCAGTACAAGCCATATGCTGCCAGCCTGTGGCCTGCACCATAGGCATGTGCCACCGCAGCTCAGCCCAGGTCACTCAGCCCCTTGGTGGCTCAAGGTATGTGGGACAGGCCCCTCACAGGCTGCAGTCACACCTCCTCACAGCTAACCTAGGGGGGGCCAAGGCAGTTGGCACAAACCACTAATAAATATAAGCCTCATTGCAAGCCACCTCTCACAAAAGCACTGGGAAAGGAAAAGAGGAAAGAAAATTAGTTTTCTGCTTGAGGACACTTTTTTCTTAGGAAAGTGCTTGTTTGGCTGTGAGCAGGAGACGGTGTTAGAAAAATAAATAATATAGGAGATTTGGTCCTTTTCTTTTGCTGCCTTCCTGGCCCCAAGAATAAGAGAAGGAATCACATAAACATGAAAGGACAAGAGGAAAAACTACTTGCTAAGTAGATATACTGCCCCAAAGCTTATTGGGTTCTACACAGAGAGTGTTCTGTACAAGTGTCTACACTTCACACAGTGTGTTCAGCCAAGAATGCTTCACTCTGATTCATACGCTTTGGTTCAGTGCCCAAATATTGCTATTTAATAAGGTTATTAATTACTGTGTTGTCTAATTTTTGCTGTGCAGGAACTTCTTATAATTGGCTTATTCCTTCAAGATGCTTAATCCTTTAACTATAATAGTGCATGGCAGTGCACACACATGCATGTGTGTCTGTGCACGCTCATGCCCTCTCTGAGGTCTCTTACACACCTAGGCTAGGTACCTAGGGCAAAACCCCACATGAGCCAATATTTACCCATCAAGGAAAAACAAGTTACCTCTTTTTTTATCCCTGAAGATACAATTTACAGAGAGCACCTGTTTCTTACCCAATAGCCAAATAACTTACTGACCATGCTCTCAGACATTATCAAGCCTCCCACACTGTCATTTTAAGACTCTATTTTAATTTAAAATATGTGCCCAGGTGTTTATAAAAAGGAAGGGCGAGGAAAATTTGCCTGCTGGACTAGGCTTTTCTTAATATTTGTCAAGATATTATTCACCTCTACCATCTGGTCTTCCCAGTAATAAGAAAGCATCTTTGACATTATTATAGGAGGGAAGGACAGGACAAAATTTATATTAGAACTATATCCCAAAGAAGATCTTTAAGAAACAAGAAGGGGATAGCGTGTTCTACATTCAGCTCTACCACCACACTACTTTGTTCTCCTCAATTCAAACACTAACTTTCTGCAGCTGTTTCTGTGTCCTATATTCTGTCTGCTTCATCTGGACAGTTTTTTGCAGCAGGGTATCCTGATCCCACTGTGATGCCCCAACAAGTATTACAATATAATAAAGAGGGTAACTGGGGAGTTTTCTCAACCTGCAGGATAGAGCTGGGCAAAAAGTGAGAGCAAATACACAAAACCTGTGTTTCATTAACAGCTCTTGAGCACAAATACACCTGCAGATACCTGTGGGAAAACCATGAGTAACCACCAACTTGTCACCAGTGCCATTTAGGACAATAGGAAAATTGATCTTTAAACATGATTTCTCTATCAAAAAACATAAGAATTAATCATTTAAGGTCTAACTCCACCAAGAAACAGAACAGGTTGTAGGTGTTCAGTCAGTTGCAGATGTGGGATGGCAGAGGCTTTGGGAATTCCACTTCCACCATTAGTAGCATACAGACTCCTTAATCACTTGAACCCCCTGCCTGAAGTATTGTCTAATCTGTTTAAATTCTCTGCTGAAGGTGAACCCAAGATCCCCACAGTTCCTTTTTCCAGTTCCATTTTTCACTATGTGGTGAAAAAAATTCCCTTCTTATCCACCCTAAATCTCACTTCCCTCTTTCCACTTATCCCACCTGTAGCAGACACTGAAAAACTCTTAGACAAACTCCTAAGAACTGGAAAACCATTATTCTGCTGCATTCTTTGGAGGAAAAAAATAAAGAACTGAAGAACAAACTCAGCTTTTCCCAGCATTCCCTATTTTTCACCATTTTCTAAATATTTCATTCTTTTTGTTTTCCTGCTCTGGATTCTCTACATGTTCCCTACATCTCCAAAGGCTCATGCCAAAAAGTGAGGTCAGGTACTTTAACAGAAGCCAAACCCAGTGCTATATGAGGAGGAAAACATCACCTCCCCGGTCTTGTCCAAGAAACTACTGAACACTGCAGTATAAATGTGCCCTTCTGCTATGGCAGCACTTTGTTGACTCAAAGTGATCCACAATAACTCTCAAGGGTTTTTTTGCCAAACTGCTACCCAGACAGATGTTCTTTATTCTGTATTTGTACATTTGATTTCTCCCTCCTAAGTGCAGCACTTTGCATTTGTTTTCACTGAATTTCATTTTGCTGATATCCAGCTCGACGTTCAATTTTTCTAGACCATTTTGAATTCTGATAATGCCTTCCAAAGTACATCCAACCCCTCCTAGCTCAGCGTCGCCTGCAAATTTTATAAGCATATTTCCCATTCCATTGCTTAAGTTATTAATGAAACTATTGAAGCAAAGCAGGTCCAGGGCAGATCCCCGCAGGACCCCACTTGAAATGCCCTCCCAGTATGACAAAGAGCCATGATAACTATTCTTTGAGAGCTGCGTGTCCAATCAAAATATCTTGAATTTCAAACTTTATAAAAAGCTGATTGGGAGTATTTGATATGCAAAGGAGCTGGAGGCCAAAGGATAATTCAGCGAATAATTTAAAGCCTAAGAGTATGTTTAAGGAAAATCACAATCTGTTGGTGGATGATTTGCCCACAGACAGAGGAAGGAGAAGCCACTGAATGTGTTAACTAGCACGTTTGCCCAGCAGGGCTGCAAAAAGCCCCATGCAGGCACTGATCTCTTCTGATCAGACATGTGTGCAACCTCTCATTGATATAGCAGTGAAAGAACAAAGAGCAAAGCAACCACAGCAAATATCTTCTGCAGACCATAGTGCAGAGGAGAATGTTTTCCCAAAAGGCCCTTCCAGCCATGAGCCCCATCATCAGTTAAGTTTCTCCTGTCCTTGTCAGCCTAGAGTTCATCTTCAAGCCGTCACTCAATGATAGAGCCATCCTTTGACAGATACTTGAATATTAAGAGCATTATTTGGCAGGACCTCCATACGAGGATCCCCAAATACATTTTAAAAGTGCAAGAATCAATCCTCACAGTCTGAAAGGGTGAATTTGACCTCAGCACATTGCCACCAACTCATACTTCTGTAAGTGGAAGCAGAACTGGGGACCTCAAGCTGGGATACTAGTCTGCTGTTTTCAACTGGTAGACAGAACAAGTTCAGCAAGCAGTTCCTTGCCACACAGGGAGTCTAATCAGGCCATTTACCAACTGTACAAGCAAAAGTGAGCCTGGTTGCCTTACCACTGGAATAATTTGGTTATAGAATTTATGCCTGCAGATCCAGATGGAATGTTCCTGCTGCAATGGGGATGGTCCTGCAATTGGGAACTTTAACGTGTGGCTCATGTATTTTGACCTCTCAAATGATGGTGGCAGAAGCATCAGCACAATTCCAAGGCTGTAACACAAACAAAACAAGCCAAAGGCAATGGCTACCAGTACTGTAGCTGTACTGGTGATACCAGCAGTACTCTCTCCAAAAAAATTAACTGTTTTCTTCAGAGTCCAAGCTCACTTAATGCCTTAGCCTCCCTACTCTTTTGAAAGCTATGCTCTTGTTTTGCATCCTGAAACTATATTTCCATGGCACACTTGTTGATGTGCATCGGGAGCAAGAGATACCCATGGCTTCTTTGCACCATCTTTGCACTCTTGTCGCACAGGATTAGAACTGGGCTCCTAATCTCAAAGCCTGTCACAAATCTAGACTTGAAACACAATGAATTAATAAATAAGTGAATAGGTGTCAGTTTTATGGAGCTCACTACTTGCATAAATTTCACCCAATGCAGTCACTTGTCATTTTCAGCACCCCTTGAGACCCCAATGGCTGATAACTCTTGCACGTCACTTTGCAACCCATTATACAGATGAAGTTTTATGATAAACCTTCCTCTGCGCTGACTCCTTCTGCTTTACAGATGCAATCTAAATGGAGGCTGAAGAGATCCCATCCCCCATGGCAAAGATAAGGTTACAGAGGGTAGGTCTTTGTAAGGATTTTTCAAGCTGCATGAATTATTAAAGCCCTTTATGATATAATGACAGACATATCAGGTTATTTGTTTATTCTGTGTATAATTCATTACTCTCTTGGGAGCTAGACAGAAGTAGGATCGCTCATTGTATCTTCTTGTTCATTCCAGTAAATCCTCATCACCAGATGGAAGGCTGAACCACCCCAGAAGACAAAACAGCCACACCTTTCACTTGGGGTTGGAGATAGGAGAGCATTTTCACAGTGTGGAGAAAGTGAAGATGTCACTTGAGTACATCAAGCTAGATGGCTAGAAGACAACAGTCTGGGTAGTGCTTCTGTATTGTGCCACCAGAACCCTGTCCACTAAAACATATGCAAACAGCTTTATGATTATATGCTATGAGTTGGACCATGCTCTTGTATCACTGCTGAGCAAGAGCAGGACCATCCAAGCTGATGCAGGCTCTTATAAGACTTTAGGATAGTTCACAACCACCACCTCCTGGCTGCACAACTAGGAAGATACTGGACAAAGCAAAACAGTTCCCCTTGTTTGGGTAATTTGTGTAGAGTCTGGTCAAGACATGGGGCAAAGCATGATAAAGGAGTGCTACATCCTGACGGCTGGAATGGAGTGTTATACACATGCATAGCAGTCATCCCTCATTTCCTTAACATGCAGTTTAAAGGGTGAGGGAGATGTGATGCTATAGCAGCAAATGGCAAATAAAGGTTTTGAGTCTCTGGCAAGAAAGAGCTTCCTAATGTGGTCTTGTTCACACAAGGTTCTCCATCCAATGATGTTCCTACTGCCAGGAAGAGACATGATATCATGAAGAGTTAGAGCAAAACACAAATGTGGCCAAGCTGAAAAAAGTATACTGTAACTCTTATCAGCCACTGGACACCAGAGGACTGCTTTCAGCATCAATTCTGCCCATGGCAGACTTCAGCTGAACAGAAACAGACTAGGTGGTGATTCTTCTGATCACTTAAAAACAAGCCATGTTAAGGAGTTTGATAGAGGACTACTGACTAGTCAGACTTCTGCTGAATTTGTGTCTACAGCTTCACTCCTTACTAGGAAAAGATATTATTAAACTCTGCCACAAAGACCTCCTGCTACACGAGCTATTTAGGGCCATCTATTGTAATTTCTTCAGCCTCAAACCAAGTCCCCTGGGGTTTCTGGAGTAGACTCCCACAGCACCATAGGCAACATTCCTCAGCGCTTTCTGGGCGTTGCTGTCACTAGACGTCTAGCTAGTTAAACCCCCCATCTTAAACAACCCTTCTCCACAGCAACCCCCTACCTGAGAGGTTCCTGGCTCCTACGAGAGCATTGTAATCATTGTTATTACAAAGCACTTAGCAATGCTCACTTATTGCATCTCTCACCAGCCAAACACCCAGAACCCTGTTATTTCAAATGCAGTTGCCTTCATTTTTCAGAAGCTCTTCATTGTATTAGTCCCTTTCAGTAATGAAACAAAAAAGGGGTGGGGGTGGAAAGCATTAAAAAATAAATAATAGTTTACTGCATTTTATGCCATTACCTCACTACTTTGTGACACACATCTAAAAGCTGTTTGCAAGACCTCTCCTGTTGTAAGGTGGTATCCGGATATGCTCTGAGGCAGGGAGAGTGGAAGCATGAAGCCCAGTGCAGTTTTGTCCCAGTACTGCTGCCTCACCCAGAGCACTACAGCAACAGGGATGAACCTGCCAGCTTCCACAGATCACCTCCTCCCTCCTTCTCCCCATCCAGCTGGGACAAACACTGCTCCCTTCACAGGGAAAAACCATACACATACCACCTTGCCTTTGAAAATGATGTAAGACTATATAAATGGAGGTGCATGAACAACACTGGAAATACTCAGAAGGTGCTACAGAATTTGCTGTACGTGCTCAGGATGTCGATCTATCAGGCTCAGTTTCCCCATCTCCAGCTCCAGAGAGCTTTTCACACCGAAAAGTTTGTACCTCCTGTCCTGGCGGACCCCATGAAAGGAGGATGCTGTGCTGGAGCACCTTTAGGAACAAGGATGCTCTGCCAAGTGCCTTGTGAGTTTCCCTTGCTTGCAAGAAAACACAACTCTGCAACAAGCTGTCTTCCTTTTCCAAAGGGGAGTGTCACTGGGAAACTCTCCTGGAGCCTAAGCACAGATGTGTCCCTCTCCTCGCCAGATGCCTCAGGCTGCTAAGCCAACAGCACACCCACAGCATTGCTTCAACTATCAGTCATCATCCACATTCCCTCACCACAATACCACAGTTAAAGCAGATAGTGCAACAGCCCATCATTTTGAAGGGACCGATCAACACTGAACTGTCGAATCCTCTTAATATGTATGATAAAAATATTTTCTGTCATTTTCAGGAGGGGACAGTGGAGGCACAAAGGTGAAGTAGTGGCCTCAAACCCAGAGAGACTTCTGGGAGCAGAGTCAGAACTGTGACAGAATTTGGTGCTTGCCCTTGGAAGACAGCACCAAACACCAAAGCAGGAAGCTCACATGCCTGTGGGTACCCCAGAGTAGGTTTCCTCCCAGCCCTCACACAGAACGTGCTCACATGTAACTGGAAACCAAAGAGAATGCTCTCTCCTGCTTTTCTAAATGAGCATTGCCATTAAAACCAAAAACATCTAACATCCCCAAACCCTATGAATTGAATGCCTTGGACTCTTTTCTGTAAGAGAGAAGAATTCCAGTCTCTAATGTCTTCCTCTCAATGGGGCCTGTGACATCACCAGCCCCCTTCTATTTAGAATAATGACTTCTTCCACACGCCAAGAGATTTGAAATTACCTGTGAAATATATTTCCCTAGGCACAGGCTCAAGAAGCATGTAAATTACCCGGCTTAATGGCCTCCAGAATTTCCCTTCAAGACACACACAGAGAGCAGAAAATGTTCAGATGATATCTCAGGTACCATCCAACGGGATAAATGTCTGAGAGATGGACAGAAGCTACTGCCTTACAGTTGCTCCAGTAACTAGTCCCACTGGTGAGTGTCACAAAGAAGCAATGAGCACAAGATCCAATTCTAAATGGGTGCATCATCAGCACAAAAATGCAATTTTAAAAAAAGCATTTCTTGGGAAAGGTGCCTAACCATAATTCACATGGCAGAAGGAGCCAATGTAGGGCTCATGCAGCTGAGGGCACCCATTTAATTTGCAGAAGTCCAGTGCTGAGCACTCAGCAGCAAGGCCTCTTGGCCTCCAGCTAACTGTACAGAGAACAGCACTGCCCAGCTTTGATGTTCAGGCACTTGCCATAGAACGGTGTCCTACAGAGAAGCTTTTCATCCACAAGGGCAGTTTCCACGCTCCCAACACCAAAGAAAGGGACAGTTACTGTTCCTGGAGTCCTAACCCTCCTGTTCTTGTAGCTGAATCTGATGTTTTGTTAGTATGTAGCAGAAGAAACTTTTATCCCAAAACAAAGAGGATTCATTCAGGGAATCAGAGTAGGAGGAATTACAAGATACAGTTAAATTTCCTGCTACACCACTGACATCCTGGAGTTTCTGAAGCCTTAGTTTCATCACCAAAATGAGCAATAGTGAAGTGGAAGTGCTATTACAAAGTGCACGTACAAAACCACGACAAGGAGCGGAAGGCAGAGAACAGGACAAGATGCTCACACTGCCGTGGGGAGGGGTGAGGAGGGGGAACAATCCCAAGGGCACCATGAAAGAATTACTTGTCTCCCTGGGGAACAAGCCTGAGGCACACAAGCTTTGCTCCTGATGCTAGCCAAGACTGACAGGTTGGTCACCTTTTAACATGCAGTGGACAGAAAGTAGGCCAGAAGATCAATCAGGGATAAGAGAACACCTGGAAGATAGGCCTGGCAATGGAAAATGGGCCAAATTCCTCAGTGTAAAACCTCCTCAGAGCAAAGGTGTAAGACAAGGTCTTTGCTGAGACACTTCTAAAGTGAGAACCTGCCCTC
Source organism: Acanthisitta chloris (assembly GCF_000695815.1). Classification (NCBI taxonomy): domain Eukaryota; kingdom Metazoa; phylum Chordata; class Aves; order Passeriformes; family Acanthisittidae; genus Acanthisitta; species Acanthisitta chloris. The sequence continues at coordinate 10,216 of NW_008681271.1, read as the reverse complement.
ATTCTCAGTTGCAAGCATCTTGCTAACCCACATACTGCCAGAAGCTGTGGTATCACAGCAAGATTAACACAGAAGCAATTTTAACAAACAGTAATTTCCAAGCTAATTTTCTCACTCACAAGCATGCCACTAAGGGCTGAAGTCTGTCTGGACTCCTCACAGCTATCTGTGCTCAGGATTAACTATACATCACTGCCAGTAATGCAAGCACTTCACTACTCAGAAACTATTAGAAGATAAATATTAAACCTCAATATCATAGCAGTAGAAAAAAAATGAGAAGAAGGAATGTCATTGTTATAGATACTGTAACCAAGCCAAATGAGGAAGCAAGGTTAGTTTCATGTGGAAAATTAGACCAAAAAAAATACTATATACTTGGAAGTGTCCTTGCTTTGGTCATGGGATTTGAACCTTTGTGCAATGAACCTCACAAACTTCAGAACATTTCAACCAACTGCAGTTCAGCCAGTACTGCATGTTGGCTGCTCCTGTGCAGAACAAAAGACTGCTGAAGCACTAGGCCTTGCACAAATCCTTCATCCAACAAGGGGCAAACATTGTAAAGTAGAGAAACTGCAGGTACACACATTACTTGTGGCCCCAGGACAAGTCTCAGGGAATACATCAGCTGGAGCATCTCACCTGCAGCACAAGCAGGTCTCCCTTTTGCCACACTGCAATCATTGATATTCCTCCATAAGAAGTTCAGGTACTATTTACTTAATCTTACCTTCCTGCAGCTGCTTGGTTTTCTCTGAAAGAAACCTCACATACAAGAACCCTCATATTACCTAGAGAGATCTGATAACAACTGAAATGGCACAAACACAGCAATAAGTAGATTAAACTAAAAATAAAAGTCAACTATTATGAAAGCTATCATAAAAACACCACATCTTTTGCTGACAAGCAGCAAACCTACTCTTCCACCAGCCAGCCACGACTCCAGAGAACAGAATGGGGTGTGGCATCCACTTCCCAATGCGAAGGCAGCTGGCCACGCACTCAGTTGCCTAAGAGTCCCCAAATAAGTGACATTTATTAAGTGGCCCTTATAAAATAAAAAAGGCCAGGCTGCTTTCAACACACATAATCACATTCATAAACTGTACAAACCAGCAATGCTTTCAGCATTCAAGGTTCCACTTGGAGTGGTGTCAAGAGAAGAAGGGCAGGAAAAGAAGATTCCCACACAGCAGCATTGCCACAGGCAGTGCTCCATGCAGCGCACCAGCCTTGGGACACATCCTCACCTCTGGCTTGGTAACACTGTGCCTGCTCAAGCAAACGTGGCCCCAGCAAGGCTGTCATGACAGGGCTGCAAGAGGGGGAAAAGGTATGAGCTTAGCACTCAAAATGCTGAAGCAAGATCTCATGCCAAAATGTGACTACAAGAGCCCTTTTAGAGCTAGGTGCTCCATCCTCATGTCTGGGCAGGGAGCACAGGGAAGCAGGGGGAAATTGAGGGTATGAAGTTGACCTGTGGAAGGAGCCACTTCACAAGAAAAAGCGCCCCAAGCACCTAGCAGGCAGTAGGGGTGAGACAGAGCTGGTTAGATTTTTCTCTAAAGTAAAGACTAGATCAAAACAAATAAACATAGCGAGGAGCAAGTGACACAGAAGGGTTCAATTTAGCCTTAAGATGATGGGTAAAAAGGCGGTATTGATGTCAGAAATGCCAACACAACATTTTTGCTGCTGGGTCAAACAAGCAGGCAGGTGCTAAATGGGGTTATTTAGAAACTGGGACCAAAGCATGAGCAGATAGTAGATGTGTTAGATGCATTTCTTTTCTCTATCTTGCTATAAAAATCACGTCAGAAGCAGCCAACACCACCACCAGATTTAAACGTTAAATACAAAGGCCTGAAAGTTATCTCTGGCATAATCCCACAGCATCATTACATCAGGGATGAATTTGTCCCAGTATCTTGAAAATTTTCTTGACATTTCTCAGCTATTAAACCTACATAGCTGTAGCAGAGTACAGCATGCAAGACCAACAACAGCAAATTCTTCTGCATTATAACAAACCCAACGTCAGGACGAATGGCTCCATCAGGAGCAGTCCCACAGCACTCAGCCAAGGAGGGGCATGAAAGCATCTCTGTGCACAGAAAGGGTCCCTTTAGCACTGATGCTCTTCTTGTCTGTGCTTTTGGAAGTGCTGGGGTTTTTTTCTGTGGGAGGCAAAATAATATCATCAGCTTGGTCACTGATCAACAATTATTAAGACTTCCCAGCCAACAAAACCAGAATAAATAAGAACTAAGAGCTGCGTGAAAAGAAAAATATTGATTTTTTTTCATACTCATGTAATCTACCCTCCTTCCCAGCGCAGGCAGGGGAGGAGGGGAAAGCACAGTGCTCATGAAGCTTTCACGCATGCCGAACTCACTGTCCTGAAACCCTTTTCAGCTTACAGGCCTTGAATAATTAAATGCCATTTCTTCCACCCTTTTTTCCCCTAGTATGCATGACACGCTGCTGCAGAAGGCTTACATTTACCTGGGCAATGGGCATCCCTCTCCCTGCAGAGGATCCTGAAAGCACACATGCCCACACAATACTTCCCACACACACTGATCCCAAGAACGTGACACTACAGTGAACACTTAGCAGAGACCTCTAATTTACGAGACTACCTCAGACATGAGGAAATGGCACTTGGGCTCCTGGGTCTACTGAGTTTGTTATGGAGCAATAAAAAGATGTTCAACCACTCACAGCCCAGAATGTGACTCAATCTTCAACACTTGATAAAGCTGAACATTAGGTGCTTCGCTTGGCTTAAGACTGTCTCTATTTTGGTGTCCATGTTACAGCTGCCAAGAATCTGCCTGTGAAACCCACCATACATTAGAAATGCAAACAAGGCACTGCATTCGTGACCCTCCGTGTGTCATATCATACTGAAAGTGTTCATTGGCCACAACAGAGATATTATTGGATGAAATGTAATAGATATGAGAATTTAAATACAACAACATCTCCGATTCAAAAGAAATTACGTCAATGAGAGCTTCACACATTTTGGAAGGATAAGTGGCTTATACAAGGTTGGCTCTGAAAAATATTTAGAAATATGCCCCTTGTTTTGTTTTCTGATTTGCAGAATTAATGTGAACTCAGACTTCAGATACAGTATTCTTCTGGACTGCAGAATATTAAGTGCTCACTGGAGAAGGAACAGAGCCTGACAGCAAACTGGCGGCTTGTGACAAAAGTTTCAGAAGCCAGCTCTGTTATGAGTTGAGAGGCATTGGTATTTATAAGGAGAATCATATCCTCATTTGTCACTTCAATGGAGATGGATATAACATTTTCCCAATTCTTTTAACCAATTCAACCATTTAGGGGCTAACTTTGTGCTTGCAAGCCCAGAAGGCTCAAAAGCCCAAAAGCACGGGGGAGGATCTGTTTACCAACAAATCAGGTAGACAGCAGCAGCCACACTGTGAACCTGTACTGTGCCTGCTGCATCACTGATTTTTAGCTCTGAAATGGTGTTCCAGCAGGGACTGAAGCAAGCCAGCATGCCACTGCCAGAACTCCGACTCTTACTGCCCTCGCTCTGCTTGTTGGAGAACACTGACTTAATGCTCCTGTGGGCACACATCTTCCAGGTTATCCTGAGCAAACCTCTCTGGTCCACAGCCACGTGGCTCTGCATGCTTACAAGCCTTCCAGTCGCAGAATGTCACACAGAAAAGCCTGGCCAGTTCTGGCTTGATCCTTCATTTAGTGGAACTAGGATAAGAAAACCTCACCAGAATAAGTACATACTTTCACAAAACTACTCCTGCAAATAACTTTCCTACAGATGGGAAGCTGCCAGTATTTTGGTCATGAGATTTTCAACCTTCTCTGTCCTTGTGTCTGTACTCCCCATCCTTTCCGCCCCCTACCCTTCCCTGAAGCATAAGTTGCTGTCTAACACTACACAGATTTTTGCTCCAATGCACAGCATGATCTAACTAATTCGCACTTCATTGCCCTGCACACCTCATCATTTGCACATGAAAACAGCACTCTCTCTCTATCCCTCCACTTGCTGCCTGTTTCTTCCTCCTCATACTCCATCCCCCACCTCCTGAACCTCCTCAGCACAACTTCACTACGGAAGCTGCAGTGAAGAGGCTCACATTACCCGGACTCCATTGCTTTTACAAAATTTACTAGCGTGCTGTGAAACCTCATAAATAATTCAAGATAGACAACCTTTGTCAGGTAAACGAACGTGCCTTTTGTAATCCATCACTCTGAGTTTTCTATCACAGTGATACACATACTCATTGTAGGCATAACCCATATTGATTCTTGAATTCCCCAAGCATCACTGTGGGACACAGCAGAAGAACAGCTTTGGCACCAGCAGAACCCAAGGAAACTCAAAGTCTACCCAGGGCTTCAGTGGATTCGTAACAGATACTCATTGGTGCAAAAGTAGCTCCAACCTAGACCATGGAAAGCACAGCTCCATCCACACCCTTCAAGGACAGTGAAAGAAGGAATAAAATTGGCAGAGGCAAGAGACATTCCTATTAAAGATCTCCTTTTCCTGCAAAAAACTTCAGGGATTTTGACACACATCAGAGCTAAAAATCATGTTGCATCCTGCTCTTCTTGTGTTTAACTCCACACACGTCAGCGGTGTTACTGCGCAAAGACACTTGGCTCATTAGAGATAGGCAAACTCGACTTCTGTTTTGACAACTGTGCCCAAAGCTTTACCATCATCAGAACTATTGTACTAGATGGTTTATATCCCCATTTAGCACCCAATCTGATTGCTGTCATCAGCTACCTCCTCTGGAATTCTCAGCCCCAACTAGAAGCACAGGGAGGAGACTAGCTCCTGGTTCTCCTGAAAGGCAGCCTCGCATGGCCCTGGGAGAAGGTGTTCTGTGCACTGTCCCTACCAGACCGAGAAGCAAGTTCTGAGGAGGCAGCAAGCTAGCCTAATCACAGGCAAGAATAACGGTCTTGCAAGGAGTTAATGAATAGATAGAGAAACCACAGATCATGCACCCTTTGTCTGGCTTGACTGCTGTTCAGATCCTCGTCTCTCTTGCCCAGCAACCCTTCCACCCATCACAAGCTCATCTGGTTAAATATGCTGATCCCTCACACACCAGTCAATGTGAGAAACACTTTGCTTTACAGCAGCAGAATTAATCCTTTGGTCTGGGTAAACACCTTTTATTTCTTATTATATTTTTGACCAAAGGATAATGGATGAGACAGAACGGGAAGGGTTATAGGACAACTATCAAGAGTTATGAAGAAAATCCACGTGCATTCTTCAAAAGATCAAATGATTCCGCCTAAAGAAAACCATGCCAATAGCTTGTTGATACAAACTAACTCTCCAGTAACAACAATTTGTACAACCCCATTCCCCAAGCAACCCAGCAATAATAAACTTGAGGATGAAGGCTAGATTACAGGAACTGCTCTAAAACAACAAACTACTACCAACACCCCAGAGAGGAAAAAAATAATTTTGCTAACAAAACACATTTTGCTTTGAAGAGGCTCCTAGAAAAATAAATATCGAAATGTTCAGATACTGTCCTTTCTTGCTGAGTATTTCACTCAAGTATTTAGCTTGGTAATGACTTTTGCTTTTATTTCATCCAATTGGCTGAAAAAAGCATTGTCTGAATCGCACAGTGTGTGCACATGTACAGTGTTACAGCATGCAGATGCCCCAGCACTTAAACCCTCGAGAGTCTTTCTGATGGCTTTTGAAGCCAAACACCAGGAAGCTTGTTCAAGGATAAATGTTCAGGTTTCCATTTAGACCCTACGTAACCACCTTCAGCTTTTAAAGGGCTGTTGCACACAAGCATAAAACACACACAAAGCTTCTTTACAATGAAGCTGCTGAACTATGCCTGTCAACACCAAGCATGAGCCCGTTTCTACCCTCAGGTCTATGTGCAGGCACCTTATCGATTTCAGTGGGAACCCACACACTTTCTCAAGAGAATTTCAATTAACAGTTTCTCAATGTATACAGCTGAAAAACTCAAGCTCCCCAAACCACAATCTTGAAGGGGATGACTGCAGGCAGGTTACAGTGTCGAGGTGTTACAAAGACAGGCAAGAATGTGGTACTGCCCTGCTCTTTCCCCATGTGAGAATTGAGCAGGAAGCATTCAGGAATGGCAATAGGAATAAAGAAAAATTTTAGAATGCCAAAGAAATGTTGCCAATGGCTTTTAAAAAATTTATTCCACTCCCTGAGGCTCTTCTTTTACCTCTGGAAAGTTCAGGGTGACTCTGTGCACCTCAAAGAGGTTTCTGCCACTAAGCACAGCCTGCATAGGGCTGTTGCAGGGATGCTGGGTGTTTGTGCCTCCATCGGGTACAAGCTCTCACGGAAGCTGCTCAGCCCTCACAGGGACACAGCGACATTATCTGTCAGTCACTCATCGTGGTAGATTGCCCTCCCAGGGAGCTGTCTCTCTGCTCAGCCGAGCACAGCAGAAGACAAGCAGGGCCATATCCCCACTTCTTCTCTGCTCCTTTCCCAAGCATCAAAACCATAATTGGAAGAGATTTTCTGACTGTGCAGCAGGTGGGCAGTAGAACAAGAGAATGAGCTTCCTCTACATGGCATCCCACAAACCCTAAAGCATCAGTCCTAATAGAGTTATTTATTTCAAGCCCTGCTGGCCCAGATGTGCCATCACTACCAGCATCATTAACCTCATTTGGGGTGAAATGACACAAGTACAAATCAAAATCTGCTACAGAGAAGCAACTAATTTGATAGAGGCAGCCTCAGACCCACCTTCCAGTGGTGATGGGCACCTATTAGGCCTTATTGCTCAAAGTAGGAGCCTTCACTGCTCATTATCCAACAGGGATACAGGTAACACCTCCAGCTTGCCGCCCAAAACAACTGTCTGCACCTGACAAGCACTAAATCTGCTGGAGAAGCAGGACTGGACACTGGACCCCAGGCTGGCACCTTTCCCTGCAGACATCCCTTTCTTCTCTGCTGCCTGGTCAGAGATGCCCTGCAGAGCAGCGATGAAGCCAAGCCTCGCCAGCGGACGTGCAGCAATTCTGTGCACACCTGCTTCCTCACAAGAAGCAAATGGCTCGCCACCCTCTAGCAGATGGCAATTTTCTTTCAAGTCCAAGTGACAAAAAGCCTAGCTGCAAAGTGAGGAGGGGGTTTGTTCTGCTCCTCGGCAGTGGCACTGGCAGCTACATTCCCCAGCACTCATGTGCACACGATCCCCACTCACAGGAGGCGTTGGCAGTACAGGTGCAGGACCCCCCTCACTGACCAGGCTTTCAATCATCTAACACCAAATTGCTCAGAAATTCAAGCAGAGATTGTTACTGTGCTGCCACAGGAATCCCTCTGCGTACCATTTAAAAGAAAAATTAACTGCAACCAACAGGCTTTCTTTCCACAGCCATTAATCCCGTTGACCACACAGATGCACATCCTTGAATGTGATGATTCCTAAAAGGAGCCTTGTCATTCAGTAGACATCACCTAACACACCCACCCCAATGGGTTTGTTCCAATCTGGGATTTTGCTTTTTTAAATCTCAATGAGAAATTCCCCTTTGGACAACTGGCTGAGCTGAGCTTTCCTTAGCTCAGCATAAGATGATTAAAACCATGCTACCCAGGGAGAGAGAGATAATGTAGAACACAAGCGATTTATCAGGGATGGAACCAAGAATCAACACACAGAACCACTGACAGTAATTAATACAATTGTAACCAAAAATAAAAAAGAAAAACGTTCTTTATTTTCTTCTTTCCCCCGTTAGGCAAAATATCCTAATCATTCATTCTGTTGCCTGCCAGAATGAAACAGTTCTGGGGCTGCTTTAAAAAGCAGCATCATTTTTGAGAATCCTGTAGAGAAAGATGACTTCAGTGATTTACAGAGAAAACCTCCAAAGACGAACATGTTTCTAATCAATGCTCTGAATCATTCACAAGGCTGCATTGTCCAAAGTAGGAGAAAATTGGCTGGTAACAGGAAGAATTTAGCAGCCCATCTCATCAGCTCAACTCAGCTTCTGACCGACAAATCTGCCAAAAGATCTAAGTTATATCCAGGCTCTTTAAAAACAAGGAAATGGCAAGCAGGTAAGTACTCAAGTACTCGGGGGGAGCAGTCAATTATAAAGCCTTGGTGCCAGTTACCATTGCACTCTTTACTCCAATTAAGTATTTAATTCCCGAGAAACAATCACGGCAGCCCTAGGGCAGAGCTCACCAGGCACTTCAGCCCACATGTTACAGCATTAACCTACTGCTCAGCAATTGTGCATCATCACCAAATATCCATTCGGACTCTTCTCTTCTCTGGGTTCACAGAACAGGTCATAAGGGGAGTCAAACGGGCAAGAAGATAGCAGGTCAGGCTGAGGTCTTGCGTCCCTTCTGTCCTCTTCTCCAGATGCAGCCAGACAGCATTGATTCCCACCAGAGGCACAAGCACAATGAGTGGGCTTTTCAGGACCATTCCTTCATATTTGCAAGAAATTACAAATCCTTGCCAGTGGGTTCAGTTTTTGCTCATCTTGCCTCACTTAGTACAGCATCAGGCCCACTCTGATAAGACCACTGATAAGAGAGCACAGAGCTAACCTAATCTAGGCTAGCTAACCCCACCAAATTTATTGGAATAAAACTGCTTTGGTTAAAATGCTGGTACTGTTTATTAGAACAACACAGATTATTACAAGTCTGGATGAAGGAAGATGAGTGCACTATTTACAAATTATACGCCTTTCTACGTCTCTCCTGGTATAGGAACCTTCTTATAAAACTTTCTGCAGTTAGAAAGAAAACACAGTTTTGACTCACAAACTGGTACCCAGAAGAGATTTATTCTATAATACGATCATGTGTTCTGAATTTAAGAAATCAACAATTTACAATCCATGAAAAGCTGCTGAAATATCAAAAACATCTCAAGAACTTTATCTTTGCCTCTCCACATACACAGTCCCCCTTGCATTCTCATGGAAGCAAAGACCGTTCATGTGAGAGCAACACTGGATCAGGCCGTACAGCTAAGGCACTTGAACGAGAACTGGCATGTTCTCTTGCCTCTCCTCCCCCTGTAGGTAGACATTTCTCAGGGTCTTATTCTGAAAAATTTCTGTATTTACGTGACAGCAAGAAAAGGGAATCCATCAGCTCCCAAAGGTCAAAGATATTTAGAAATATGGATATATGCCCCAAAAGAATCCAGAAAGAAGCTGTCTGAATGGGAAGGATTTCTGAACAACCATGCCTTCAGTGAAGCCAGATATTAACATGGTAAGCTACAGCTCTCCCAAATAAACAACACTGTTTCTTCTGCCGATAAGCCTTCTTTTCAGAAGGCCTGACTACATGCTTGTAAAAATGTACTTTGAGATCAAAGACACTAATCTAAAAGGCTTTCAAAAATACTTCCTATGACATATATATATATAAAATGTATTTCTATTCTTAAGCAAATCACAAATGACAGGAAAATTGTGACATAAAGCAGTGCACATCCACTGGGGCAGCGCGAAGTTAAGGGCAACACTGCTATTATTAACTCTATGTCATTGAAATCTTTCCCCCACCTTCAGAAAGGCAGACTGTAAGGACACGGCGTCAGCCTTTACTTTGAATCGTCTGGATTTTTTTTCAGTTTTGTGTCAACAAACCTCAGCATTTCATAACAGAGATGACAGTCTCTTAAAATACATCTCGGCAAGGTTTCACATGGACGTGTGGAGGGGCATGGGCTTAAGCGTTATCACGGTAGGCAAGAGAGCCGACTGTGCTAGCAAATATTCCCAAACATTAACTTCCAAAACGTTCGCTTTCTTCCCAAAAAATCTATTTATATCCTTCCTGCAGCGGCTCTCCAGTCCCCCACCCCCTCACCCAAATGAGCTGCTTTCCGACTTTCTCGTGCAATAGATTACAGTCAATTTCGGTCGGTCCAGAAGGAGGGAGAGGAAGACCCGCCAGCTCGGATAGCCTGTGGAACTACCCGGCTATTATTAGTTCACGCTCAAACTCCGGTGGGCACGGCCGGTAGTGGGTACCATATTGTGTGCTTGAAACGGGGATGGGGGGAAAGAAGTCCCTTTCGGTCTTCCCCCCCTCTCGCCACACTGAGGCTCCGATAGCCCTGCGGACCGGCACCCGCCGGGGAAGTTTGTGCTTTCCAGCAACTTT